>NC_056737.1:1027170131-1027365131 GCF_019279795.1 Protopterus annectens
CATATGGTACTTATTTTACTGCCTGCAGTTTAGCAATGTCGTTTTTGTGTTTAAATTACCTGTTTAACTTTTGTGATAGCCATTTCTGTCCATGTAAAGTGTTTTTTTGATTGCATCTGCTTTATTTTCTGAAAAAAATATATACATATACTTGTTTTCCCACCTTTCTAAGCTAGTATAGTCCACTTTTCAGGTTAGTGCTGAATTCAGGGCTGTGTTACAAGTTTCTGTGTTTGCCCATACCTTACTTGGATAGAAGGAAGTTTCTCTGTTCACCTGTGAGAGATGAGAGCTTTGAGCAGCCTATCTGTCCCTGGAGCAGTGGTTTCAGCCCAGAAGTTAGTAGTTTATTGGCCATTTTGGGCTAATTTCCATCTCTTTCATTTCCCTACTATAAAACCCGCATATGAGCGGTTTTGTGAGCCGGGCAGCGCCGATTAACTAGGGTATAACTATTCCCGGCTCCACAAAGTCTACTCTTCAATTTTTTTCCCTTGGAACTAGACAAACTTTCAACTTAAGCACTCATACCATTCACTTCTCATCCTGGCACTTGCTCAAAACTCATAGTAAGCACTAATAAACCTTAGCACTAGACTCCCCCTATACTGTAGAGAAGGACAAGGCTCTCTATTCGACCTTACTAGCCACTCAGTAAAAGAGTTCACTGTACCTATCCAGGCATGTCCAAAAGGCAGTTTCAGGTGTACTCTCTGGTCCAGCTGGTGAATCTGGGCATTTTGAGACAATGCTACAATTGCCTCATGTACACAGACAACCCTCTCCTCCTTCCACCAAACACTAATACATGCGAGAGATGCAATTATATAGCCAAACTGGAGGCAAAGCTCTCTCAACCCAAGACTAGACCAGGCAGTCAAGAGGAGAAGGGAATTACTTGCATCACGCCACCAGTCTCACATAGACCTATGAAACCAGCACCAGCAAAAAACACACATAAATACATGAAAACATACTCAGAGGCTCTAAATAAAAATCTGCAAAAGCAACAGACATCTCCAAAGCAGACATCCAAGCAACCTCCACCCCCAACACAAACCATTAAGTACATACTTCACAAAACCAGTGTGCCACACAATCACAGCCTTTAAGGCAAAATAACATACCCAACACAATAGTAATAGGTGACTCTATAGTTAGGCACACTGACATCCCACTCACTAGGCTGAATAAGGAGAAGGTTACTGTTAGCCGCCTGTCAGGTGCCAGGATCCGCCACATAACACAAGCACTCAGGTCACTCCAGAACAAGTACAAATATGATTCTGTCATTGTCCATGTTGGTGTGAATGACCTGAGCTGTACCTCCCTGGACTACATGAAAAGAGACATGGAGGAGCTCTCTGATCACATAGCCAAGGCTAGTATGACCCTAACCTTGAGTAGCATACTGCCCTCACCAAGAATGATACCATGGTATAGAGAAAAAAATGATAAATTTCAACCATTGGCTAAGCTTCTGGTGTTATTCAAAGGGGATCCAGTGTCTGTCAGCCTGGGATGACATGCTCGACAAGCCACGCTGCTTTGCTAGAGACGGCTTGCACCTGTCACCCTTAGGCTTTCGAATACTGGCCGAGGCTCTTACCACCCCCATACTGCCTTTTTTAGGCAAGGCTCAAAAGACAAACCCACGGCCTTAAATAGCACAAGTAACAAAAAACTGAGGGTACTGCTACTCAATGCCAGAAGTCTAAACCTCAAAATGCACTCACTCAAGGCACTCCTCAGTATGGAAAAAATCGATATATGTGTAGTGACAGAAACCTGGTTTAAGGCTTCAGAGAGCACCCCAGCACTACCAGGCTACAACTCGTACCATACATTTCGGCCACAAAACCCGGACCAAAATGTAAAAGGCAGGGGAATATCCATATTCATCAAGGATACCCAAACCTCCAGGTTAGGGGCACAGCACGATGCTTCAGAGATCATCCACGTGCAAATAACAATGGGCAAAACTGCTATTCAAATTATAGCTTGCTACAGACCACCCACCATGTTCCAGGACCCCCACTCCACATTCCTGGAAACACTGGGAAACAAAGGTCCTACCAAACACCCTGATATTGAGTGATTTAAATTACCCAAACATTAACTGGGAGAACTACTCAAGTACAAACTCCCTTGCCCAATATTTCCTAGAATTTATAAACTCAAATGCCCTGGATCAACTGGTCAGCACCCCCACCAGAGGTGACAACATATTGGACCTGGTCATCACCAACATGGGCGACCGGTGTTCCACACCGGAGGTCAACCCCTCGCTGGTTAGATCTGACCATAAACTAGTCACTCTGGCTATTCACATTCCGCCACCAACCACGGTCAAAGAAACCACTGTGAAAAACTTTTCAAAAGCAAACCACGTTACTTAAGACTGAGGTGGGAAGTTTCAAAGCCCCCATGCTAAAGGATAACGCTGTCCAAGCTGCAAAATCCTTTACTAATGCACTCTATGGGCACCTGCAAGAATGCATTGATTGTGCTATCCCAAACAAAACCAAGACTCACTCCTCCAAGAAAAGGAAACCAGTCTGGTGGACCCCTGCCATAAACAAGCTATACAATATAAGGAGGAAACTAGTACAGAAAAGAGTAAAATCCCAAGAAGGGAAGACATCCCTGATCAGTATCAGCAAGAAACTATGTTCCCTCATAAAATCATCAAAGGCTAACTTCGAAAGAAAAATTGCCATGGACCTCTAAGATAACCACAAGGCATTCTTTAGCTATGTCAAGAATCTAAGTAGCAATTCAAAGATCTGCTCAGAGTTAGTGCAGCATGACACAAAATACACTGAACCGACCGATATAGCCAACATCCAGACAGACACGTTCAGTGCAAACTTCACCCCCTCTCACCCATAAAAGGGCCCATAACTATACCAGAAGAATGTAGTGCCCCTGAAATCACAGACACTCAGGTTAAAACTGCCCTCTCCAAAGCCAAAAACACAGCATCAATGGGACCGGACCGTGTCCCAGGCAGCGTCCTACATGAGCTCAAAAATGAATTAACCCCTGACCTAAACACACTGTTTAAACTCAGCCTCATCACAGGCTACATGCCCACAGAGTGGAACACAGCAATGGTTATTCCGCTCCACAAAGGTGGAGCCACAATGGACCCCAGGAACTATCACCCTATAACCTTGACTAGCTTGGTCTGCAAAGCTATAGAGTGCATCATCTCATTAACAGAGACATTGGGAACCTCCAAACACTGGACCCTACCCAGTTCGGCTTTGTTAAGGGCAGATCATGCCTCCTAAACCTGGTGGACTTCTTTGAGACAGCTACCAAGGCTATAGACAAGGGAAAGGTGGTCCACACAGCCTACCTAGACCTCACAAAGGCCTTCAACACCATTCCCCACTCAGGTATTATAGACAAGCTCACCAGCCTGAACATAAACCCCTATGTCATGAGATGGGTTGCCAACTGGCTCACTGACAGAGCCCACATGGTAAGAGTTGTGGGAGCTAGGTCTGACTCTAAATCGGTTACAAGTGGTGTTCCCCAGGGCTCAGTCCTAGGACCCCTCCTATTTGGCATATACTTCTGAGAGGTACAGGCACGCACAGGAGGACTATGGCTGACCAAGTTTGCAGATGACTGCAAACTAGGGATTATAATTGACTCTCCAGCTGACACAGACATCCTCCAAAAGGGTCTCACTGAGACAGATACCTGGTGTCAAAACCATGGCCTCAAGCTAAATGACAAAAAGTGCATAGTCATCCCCTTTGGAAAAAACAAAGTACCCACAAACTACCACATAGGTGGTAGCCCCCTAAATACTGAAGATGTAATAAGGGATCTGGAGACCCAAGTAAATAGTAACCTCTCCTTTGATAATCATATTACCAAAGTGGTTAGAAAATCCTTCTATGTGGCCCACCTAATCACAAAAGGGTTTGCATCCAGATTGAAAGAGGTCATTGGTCTCCTCTGCACATCATTCATTAGACCCATCAATGCTCCATTTGGATGTATCTTACAAGACACCTGCAACAACTGGAAAGACCACAGAAGTACCTCACCAAGAGGATCACTGGCCTCAAGCAGATGCCCTATGCAGCTCGACTGAAGAAACTCCAGCTGTACTCGGTTGCATACTGCTTACTCAGAGGTGATCTCTGCTTGACATACAAGGCCATGTCCAACCCAGAATTGATGGCCATGCTCCACCTAAAGAAAACCATATCCCCTCAAGCCACACGCTCCAGGGATCTCAACCTCACCACAACAACAAATAGGATGTGCTGGAGGGATAGATTCCTCTCCCAGAGACTTCCCATGCTCTGGAACAAGATTCCAATCTACATTAGGCAGAGCTCCTCGCTAACCCTCTTCAAGAGAAACCTTGATGAGTAGATGGGAAACAGAAAGTTTACCCCAGGGATCACTTCAATGGCTCTGCTGGACAGAGGCACAGGGAACTAATCTAAGGGGGCGGCGAAAGCCAACAGATTCTGGCTAGGCTTATAAATGCCTTTGGGTAGATAGCCTAGTACCTACCTATGAACCTATATATATATATATATATATATATATATATATATATATATCTTTGCAAATATCAACACTCTACTACTCATGTGTTGAACAAAAATGTCAGAGCATGCAAGCCAAAAGTTTAAAAAATGCCAGAAAACAAAGTTTTTTGCAGAGGGCAAGCCTCCGATATCCCCATCTTGTGTAGTTCACTTAATTTTGTTGACTACATAGATGTCAACAAAAGGACACACACCCACATATTTATATATATATACATATGTGTATGTGTATGTGTGTATGTATATATATATATATATATATATATATATATATATATATATATACATATATATATTTATTATGGGTCTACCTGATAATACCGACATGCCAAAACACCGACAACAAAATAACCGACATGAAAAAAATGAAAAAAAAAAAAAGTTCAAAAACACGAAACTTCACATGCCCAACAAATCAAAATCCCGACAATCAACAAAACAAATACCTTTCCCAAAAAACACATACACAACACAAGCACACCAAAAACCTTACAAACCTAAACTAAACCTTACATACACAACTATCTATGCACTAACCTTAACCATAACCCTAACCCTAAGGTTCGTCACTATCGCACACTTACCTTGCCTGCACCCTAACCCTAACTCACTTAATCCACCCCTAACCCTCAAGTCCATCACTATTGCACACTTACCTTACCCGCACCCTAACCCTAACTCACTTAACCCACCCCTAAACCTAAACTCCGTCACTATTGCACACTTACCTGACCCGCACCCTACCCTAACGTCCGTCACTATCACACACTTACCTTACCCACACCCTGACCCTAACGTCCATCCCTATCGCACACTTACGTTAACACGTCGGTGTTCTCAGCATCTGGATTCTCAGCTGTCGGTTTTCTCCATTGTCGATCTTCCGGTGTTGGTGTTCTCATTGTCGGCCTTCTGTGATTTTGGCATTTTCAAGTAGACCTATATATATATATATATTTCACATTTGTTAACCGGGTTAGTCTGAGTTTGCAAACAAACCCATTCTCAGTGGAGACCCGAGAGGAATAGCCCCAGCAAACATAAGTAAAATAAAGTGACAATATATAAATATTAAATAACAATCACAATACAAAATATTGTAAAAAAGAAAAAGTTATTAACTATTTGCATTGTACTTATAGTAAGCAACCCATTTTGGTGGAGTCCCAAGGGGAAAGAGCCTCAACAAACATAAGCAAAGGTAAACATACAGGACAAAAATGATTAAAAACACTGCAAATACAAAATTAATTATAAAGAGAAAAACAACACTGCAAATATGAAATTAATTATAAAGAGAAAAACAAAAGAAAAAATATGAACATTAAGGGTTGCACTGATACTAGCGGACTAAAATTTACTACATATGAGAGTAAAAACTAAAAGATAATCGTCGTTCAAAAGAAGGACAATGTATAGACATTGATAGGAAGTGGGGGGGATAAATAGTGTGGAGAATGGGAGGGGGAGATAAAGGAGAGGGCTATAGTAGGGCTATAGTAGTAGAGCTGAGGGTTTAGGAGGTTAGTTTAAGCAGAAGTTACTAACAAAGAAATACAGTTAGGAGATGCAACAGGTTATACAGTGGGAGAGACTATGACTAAGTGTGGTCAATGCAACTGCATAATTTCAAATTTAGTATGCAGGATTTAAGCTCCTTTTTAAAACAGAGAAAGAAAAGGTTGGATCTAATATGGAGAGGGAGTTTGTTCCAATTTAGATATAATATATAGAGAGAGAGTGAGAAAAAGAGAGAGATGCCCTTAGTTCATATCTGAACGCCTGCCAAGAATAATTAAAAAAAAAAAAACTCACTCTATCAGCACCCCTGTGGTTTTGCACTGTGAGTCGGGCAGTTACTTTACCATTATTCACAATTTTGCAGGGTTTCTGTTCCTCATTGATATCTTTCTATGATCCACATGATGAGATAGGAACAGAGAATCCATTAAATAATTTCTGATGTGCACTAACCTCCCACATAGGACACAGAGCTCTAGCCATAAGTTTATTTATTTTACAACTCTTTCCTAAAACATAATAATAAATGCATAAACAGTCCTAGAAAACCTCTGCCTCCACTGTACATGGGCCCTCTTGGTGCTGTGAACCTTGGACAGCTGCCCAAATTGTCATTAGCATAATTTGCCATTGGAGGTTTGATAGGAGGATGAAAGTACAAAGGATTAGGCCATGTTGGAGGCAGGCAGAGGGATGAATGTTATCAGTTAGGAATATGGGATTTTGTGCAGAGAGGGTGGTTTCAGCATCATCAATGTACTTTACCTAGGAAAGACTGAGTGTATCTTCCTTGTGCCCAGAAATTGTGTAAGAAGGGCAGAGGCAAACAGACAAAATGTAGAGGAAAACCAAAGGTGAAAGGTGAAAGATCATGAGATGGGGAAGGGCTGTGAGTGAGGAACCAGAATGTTTATGCTGTGATTGCAATGTTGGTGAATCTCCAGGTCCAGTCATTGTACAATGGTTATGACCATGATGTATATGGAAAAATTAGATATGTTTAGTCTCCAGATAAAAGAAAGTTTAGGAAACCTCAAAGATAGCAACCAGAGAGAACCCAGAGTGGAGGTAATGTCTGCAATGGAAAAGGGGTGAGAGTCCTATTGGAAGGGGAAATACAGGGTGTAGAGGATGTTTGTAGAAAAGAGTCATGATAAGAAGCAGCTTATTTGTGAAGGTAAGAATGAGAACGTAAAATACAGAGACCTTGAACAAATATTCACCAACATTGTAACAAATAATGAGAGTAACGTTGTAACAAATAACAAGAGTAACATTGTAACAAATAATGAGAGTAACTTTGTAACAAATAATGAGAGTAACATTGTAACAAATAATGAGAGTAATGTTGTAACAAATAATGAGAGTAACATTGTAACAAATAATGAGAGTAACGTTGTAACAAATAGTGAGAGTAACGTAACAAATAACAAGAGTAACATTGTAACAAATAATGAGAGTAACTTTGTAACAAATAGTGAGAGTAACACTGTAACAAATAATGAGAGTAACGTTGTAACAAATAATGAGAGTAACGTTGTAACAAATAACAAGAGTAACATTGTAACAAATAATGAGAGTAACGTTGTAACAAATAGTGAGAGTAACACTGTAACAAATAATGAGAGTAACGTAACAAATAATGAGAGTAATGTAACAAATAACAAGAGTAACATTGTAACAAATAATGAGAGTAACTTTGTAACAAATAGTGAGAGTAACACTGTAACAAATAATGAGAGTAGCATTGTAACAAATAATGAGAGTAACGTTGTAACAAATAGTGAGAGTAACGTTGTAACAAATAACAAGAGTAACATAATTACAAATAGTGAGAGTAACATTGTAACAAATAACAAGAGTAACATTGTAACAAATAATGAGAGTAACTTTGTAACAAATAGTGAGAGTAACACTGTAACAAATAATGAGAGTAACGTTGTAACAAATAATGAGAGTAACGTTGTAACAAATAACAAGAGTAACATTGTAACAAATAATGAGAGTAACGTTGTAACAAATAGTGAGAGTAACACTGTAACAAATAATGAGAGTAACGTAACAAATAATGAGAGTAATGTAACAAATAACAAGAGTAACATTGTAACAAATAATGAGAGTAACTTTGTAACAAATAGTGAGAGTAACACTGTAACAAATAATGAGAGTAGCATTGTAACAAATATTGAGAGTAACGTTGTAACAAATAGTGAGAGTAACGTTGTAACAAATAACAAGAGTAACATTGTAACAAATAATGAGAGTAATGTTGTAACAAATAATGAGAGTAACTTTGTAACAAATAGTGAGAGTAACACTGTAACAAATAATGAGAGTAACGTTGTAACACATAATGAGAGTAACATTGTAACAAATAAAGAGAGTAACATTGTAACAAGGTTAAGATGGATAACAGATGACAAGAAGACGTAAAGAAGAAGGTGGCAAATGGGAATGGAAAGATGTCTAAAGAGAGGATGACAGAGATTACTTTCTTCAGCACAGACAACATTTAGATACAGAGCGGACTTTTTAAGTGAGCTGTTCTCAACTGACAGAAAAGGCAGAGATACAGGAAAAGGGATATCATATGCATATTTTACTTTAGAATGAAATAATAAAGACCTGGGAAATAAGGAAAGAGTTTGGCAATGAAAGGAAATCAAAAACAGAAATAACCTTGAGGAATGGTAAAAAATACTTTTAGCTAGACGTTAGGTACTACGACTGGGCCTGGGATATTCCATTTAGGAGCTTTTCTTAACTTTGTTTCAATCTCTCTGGCTGCTACTTCATCCCATTTCATATCCTTTAAACTTCTTATTCTTTCTTTACTTCTTCTATCCATTTAGCATCTTTGTTATGTTCCATAGGATGTTTATGAATACTTCTCCAAAATGTATCTATTTCTTCTTTTTTGGTGGTCTTTCATTTCCTTTTACCTTATTTCCCAGTTGTCTATAAAATGTTGTCATCAATAAATTGCTTATTTTGTACTTTTCCTTTATATTTATCTGCACATCTAAGTTCTTCTGCCTGTAATGATATATTTTTAGATTATTTGCAATAGTCCACAATAGATCCTGATCTGTTCTGATACTGCACATTGCTTTTATCATGTCTATCTTTCTGAGTATGTTTGTTGATCTATTCCACCTCCTATACTCTTCTAACAGTGACACTTCTTGTCTTAATTGCTTGATAGTCTTCTGTGTCCGATTCTTCCATGATGACAGTTGATTTCTCCCCTTCCTTTCCCTTACTGCTCTGTGTTTTTGTGATAAGAATTTATCTGCTATTAATTTAGCTGTACAGTAATATATCCTGTTTACTTCTGTTATATCACATGGATGTCTATGAACTGTGTTCATTTGTTTTATCAAACTTCTAACTTTTTGGGTTTTATGGACTAACTTCTCTTAGATCATTTTCTTCTAGACTGAGGGCACATTCTTTGTTCTCCAATTCCTACAGGCATTCTACAGAAAATGCCGGAGCATCTTCCTGTGCCACATTCTCTTCATTTCCATCCTGTGCCATCTGTTCCTCTTTCATATGGGAACTCACTGGTCTGTTACTGCACATTTACTGCATCAGAGTTGACACAGTTTCCTGTTCAGGCCCTTATTGTGCAACTCCAATTGAACTTTTGTACTGGTTTCCTACAGAAAGCTCCAAAGTATCTTCATATGGCAACTGATCAGATGTTTCCCGCTCCACTGGGTTCTCTTTAATATGGAGATTCATTCTTCTATCCTGCTGTGATGTTTTCAGAGTTAGATTTTCTACACTAAATCCTTTACTTCACTGGTAATTTATAACCTCAGTCTCTATTTCTTTAACTTCTCCATTACTTATCCTCTTTTCTTGTTTGTTTTCTTATTTTTTGAATTGTAAAGTTTTCCATATCCGGATGCCTCTGCCTGTATTTCTCTTCAAATATCTTTGGTGCTGCTCTTTTTGTATTGATGAGTTTTGTTTCCTCCTTTGCATAAATATTTCAACAAATGAAATCGTTTTTTCTTTCCCATGTCTATATTTCTTCTTCAGATGTCTCCAGCGCCTGCTGTTTTTCCTTACTTGGGAGATGCGCTGTTCAGTCATGCTGCGGTATAACCTGTGTTAGACTTTCTGCACTACATTCTTCACTTCACAGCTTTTCCGTAACTTCAGCTTCTATTTTTTTTAACTTCTACTTTACTAATAGTCTGTTCTATATTCCTTCTTTGCGATCTTATTTTTTTATTGTGAAATTTTCCATATCTGGATGCATTTGCCTATATTCTCTTTGAATATCTTTGGGGCTGCTTTTTGTACTGATTAATCTGGATTTCACTTTTGCATAAATATTGTACCATATCAGATCTCTCTTTCTTTCCAATGTCCGTATTTCTTTTTTGTACCTTTCACAAATCCCCAGATTTTGTTCTTTATACTTTTTTACTTCCTCAGTTGCTTCTTTTTCCAAATGGCCCAAGGTTTCCTGGTCTATTCAGTGTTTTTCATAAATCTGTTGTCTTAATGAACACAGATTTTTATTTGAATCTATTGACAATTTTTCTTGTGCAAACATTTTTCTTTTTTCTAATTTCATTGTTAATCTTTTGGTTTATCTTTTGTCTTGAAATTCTGGGCTTCTTGCATAATAGTAACATAATAGGAACAATATCTAATTTCTTTCTTATCCTTGATAGTCCACTCTATCATCTTTAAGGCTCTTTTTTGGTCTATTGTTTTTTGTGATTTTTGTGGACTAATATTTCCTTCTTCAACAAGGGAGAACCATCCTCCCCCTGAGCCTGGCCTAGCCACATGGTAGGAATGTTTCCATGTCTTGAGGATTCTACACTTTTATTTTTTCCAGTCCTGGAACCAGTGCACCTACTAGGATTGGGCACTGTTTTATCCTGGATCTTGTGCACCCAGTTATCTTTTTTTTTATTTTTGACTTACTTCTGTCCACAATATATGCTATATAAAATACAGTCTATATATCAGTATCGTCTTGGTGAGATTTGGTGAAAAACAGGGTCAACCTCATGAAGGTACTCACCAAGACTTGGGGATGAATTAAATTCCAGCAATACTACTCCCCTTTGTTTGCTGATTTATCATCTCTCCATTTGGACCCCTTCTTCTACATAGGTTGTCTGATGATTTTCTACTATATTTTGATAACCCCAAACATTCCCAAAGGTAGTTGTCTCTAAATGCTATATAAACTGGATAACATCCCCTCTGAAATATCTGTAAGAGACACTGTACAAGTTCAGATATTTTAGTCTTTCATAATAATTAACATGTTTTACATCCATGGATGCTCTTAGTATATTTCTGCTGTACTATGTCCAGTTTATTCATGCTTGTTTTCTTATAAGGTTTCCATATTGTTATTCCATACTCAAGTTTGGGTCTAATGTAATTAACAAATAATGACCATCATTTCTGAGTTCATAGACTTTATAAATCTTTTTAAACAACCTACTGTATATTTCTATAACTATCATTAACCAATTGGTTGATATGACTAGAAAATTCAGAACTGGATTTATTCATATACCCAGGTCCTTAAATGAGTCTACAGTTTCAGTCACTGTGTGCTGTATTCTCCCAAATCTCATATGCTTAGTATTTCATGTATTTGTTAGCATATTATTCTCCTGTGCCCAAATGGTCAATTTAGTTAAGTTCTTTTGCAGACATGCCTTATCTGTAACACAAGTAATCAGTTTACTCAATTTCAGGTGATCTGTATATACAACACCTCAGATGAAAAAGTTAGGTCTCAAAGATACAATCTAAACAAGTAAGGGCCAAAGACAGAGCTCTGTGGGACACCTTGACTGTAACCAGGAATTTCACCTGTCCAGATGCTATATGATGCTTGCCATGTTGTATATGTCAGCCTTTCAGCTATCCATCTTATCAACAGTACTTCAATACCTAGTTGTTCTAATTTATTGATCAGTGTCTTGTGTATGACCCTATCAAATGCTAAAGTTAAATCTATAGAAATTACATCATAGCACAATTTTCATTCATAGCTGTTATTTTACTGTTGTATGTGAATTAAGAAGAAATTGAATAAGGTAAAAACGCAGTTAAATTACAAATGGTGCACAGGAGAAATAAAAGATTATGAAATGCTTGAGACAATTAGGATATGCAGATGGGCTAGGATAGAAGCTGAAAACAAGGGTTTGTGATGGACCAAGCAATTTAATAGAGTAAGTATTTAGCTTAGAGGATAAAGCTAAAATGTAATACCAACTGTACCAAACTATGTAATCAGTTGTACAATTTTGTTATTTTTGTTGCCACAATAATACAAATACTTTGTATTCTATGGTATTGTATTGCAGTTACTTTACAAGTTGTAATGTAATGATGTATATACTATCCTCTGTCTTAGCAATATATTTTGCCAGGTGGTCTGGGTTGTGGGTAAAAGGGGTCCCTGAATCAAGCAATCCTGTTAGATAGTAAATAAATAAAATATATTTAAAACATTTAAAATGACTTAGTAAGTAAAGAAACAAAACTGGACCACGGATAAGAAAGTGTGGGAAGCAATGAATGAATTTTATAAAAAAAAGTGCACAGTAGTCACAGAGTAAGATGGACAAGTCATGACAAATGTGAAGGTGAGAGAGGACTGAGACACCCAAGAGAGAAAGATCTAAAATGGTAAGATAGTAGAAAAAAAGATGATGAGGCATTAAAAGCAATCGGCAGATTAAAAAGAGAGACAGAGACAGGAAACAGATAAGAAAGATAGATTTCTGGGGGAATTTTCAAGGTAGCAAAAATGACTTAGAATAAGAATTAATAGCATTATTCTTTTAATATGTTTGTAAGGGGTTAACACTAGAATGACAGACAAGGCTACTGTAATGGTCTTATCAAAAAGGGGAGATAAGAGTAAGGTTCTGGTGATATACGGCTTAATCGTATCAGACCTGAAGTCTACACCAAATCACATCTAAGAATATGGCATTGATCATAAACATTGTACACCATGGACTACCCTTGGTTTGCCACAGAGTGGTGCACCAAACCTGGTGAAACTCACAAAACATACTACGCAACTGGATAAGACACTGTACAGTCATAACCCAATGAGTAAGCACAGTACCCACAGATGGAGAATATATTCAAATGCACCCCAATAATTTCTGATTCATAATCACAGCATCACTGTACCAGCTAGTCCCAACAGGTTTACCTGCAGAAATCCAACTGTATACTATCTGGTGTTATGGTACTTGATGCTATTAATAAATTGTCATCATCATCATCATCATCATCATCACTATCACTATTATCATAATCACCATCATCATCATCATCATCATTGTCACCATCATCATAACCACCACCACCATCATCATCATCATCATCATCATCAACCCACTTTTCCCTTTTTTCTACATAGGGTTGGGGCACTGCATCAGTTGTCACTATCTATGCCACTCTCCTACCTTCTTTGACAGTCATGCTTGACTGTCACAGGTCCTGTCTCAAACAATACAATAATTTTCCTGCTTACTGCCCTTGTTTCTGCTTGCCTTCTTCCAGTCTGTCCCAAATCTTCTTTACCAGATTGTCTTCTGCTTTCCTGCACATGCACCTGAATTAACATAATCTGTTCTCTTTGGCCCCTTTTGCAACTGAAACTACTTGGGCTTCTGTTGTGATGTCCTCATTTCTTCATCTGTTTCACAGTGTGCAACCTAAAACCTGTCACAGGCAGTTCATCTCTGTCACTTTTAGCTTCTTCACCAGCTCTGCCTTCAGCCTCACTAAGGCCAGGAACAATCTGACCATCAGCTCATACAACACCAAAGGCAGATGGAAGGATTACTTCCAGCAGCTTCAGAATAAAGAAACCCCACAGAAGCTGCACTGTACCAGACATATTCTTTAATGAAAGAAGAAGAGAAACCCACCCAAGAAAATGGCACTAAGGAAAGTGAGTCAAGGGAAGCAGCAGGATCAGATGATATCACAACAGATGTGATCAAGTTGTTGGGTGAATTTGGGGAGAAATGGCTCCAGAGGGTACTCATGGTAGTATGGAGAGAATGGCATATACCAGGTGACCAGACAATAAGTACACTAGTACCTGTGTACAAAAACAAAGGGGACATCCACAACTCTGGGAAGTATTGAGGTATCAGACTGCTGACAAACTGTATGAAAGTGCTAGAGAAGGGGATTGTTGAATGAATATTCAGAGTAGTAGAGCATGAGATGGAAGATGAGCAGATCCAGTTCAGATCAGAATGTAATACAGCTGCCTGATGTTTTGGAGAAAGCATATGACTAGGTCCCAAGAAAGATAATTTGGGCATTCCTGCAATAGCTCAATCTCCTGAAGACAACTGCTGTTCATATTGCTGACGGACTACATTAGCAAAGAGGTTGGAGGTAACAAATCATCAAAGCTGCTGTAGGGTGGTCACATGATACCACATGCAGGCTCTGTGCAGGAACGCGACCATGGTGACATGATACTACATGTGGACTCTGTGCAGGAATGAGACCATGGTGGCATGATATTACAAGCAGGCTCTGTGCAGGAACATCACCATGGTGACATGATACTACATGCAGTCTCTGCACAGGAACATGACCATGGTCGCATGATACTACATGCAGGCTCTGTGCAGAAATGGGACCATGATGATATGATACTACATGCAAGCTCTCTGCAGGAACATGACCATGGTGACATGATACTACATGCAGGCTCTCTCTCTACAGGAACGAGACCATGGTGACACGATACTACATGGAATGTGACCATGGTGACATGATACTACATGCAGGCTCTGTGCAGGAACGTGACCATGGTCGCATGATACTACATGCAGGCTCTGTGCAGAAATGGGACCATGATGATATGATACTACATGCAAGCTCTCTGCAGGAACATGACCATGGTGACATGATACTACATGCAGGCTCTCTCTCTACAGGAACGAGACCATGGTGACACGATACTACATGGAATGTGACCATGGTGACATGATACTACATGCAGGCTCTGTGCAAGAACGTGACCATGGTCACATGATACTACATTCAGGCTCTGTGCAGGAACATTGCCATGGAGACATGATACTAATTTTAGGTTCTGTGCAGGAACATGACCATGGTGACATGATACTACATGCAGGCTCTGTGCAGGAACATGACCATGGTGACATGATACACCATGCAGACTCCTTGCAGGAACATGACCATGGTGACATGATACTACATGCAGGGTCTGTTAAAAAATGTGACCATGGTGATATGATACTACAGGCAGGCTCTGTGCAGGAACGTGACTATGGTGACATGATACTACATGCAGGCTCTGTGAAGGAACATGACCGTGGTGACATGATACTACATGCAGGCTCTGTGCAGGAACATGACCATGGTGACATGATACTACATGCAGGCTCTGTGCAGGAATGTGACCATGGTGACATGATACGACATGCAGACTCTGTGCAGGAAGGTGACCATGGTGACATGATACTACATGCAGGCTCTGTGTAGGAACATTACCATGATGACATGATACTACATGCAGGCTATGTGCAGGAACATGACCATGATGACACGATACTACATGCATGCTCTGTGCAGGAATGTGACCATGATGACATGATACTACATGCAGGCTCTGTGCAGGGATGTTACCATGGAGACATGATGCTACATGCAGGCTCTCTACAGAAACATGACCATGTTCACATGATACCAGAAGCAAGCTCTGTGTAGGAATGTGACCATGGTGATATGATACTAAAGGCAGGCTTTATGCAGGAATGTGACCATGGTGATATGATACTACATGCAGGCTATGTGCAGGAACATGACCATGATGACATGATACTACATGTAGGCTCTCTACAGGAACATGACCATGGTCAAATGATACTAGAAGCAGGTGCTGTGTAAGAATGTGACCATGGTGATATGATACTACAGGCAGGCTTTATGCAGGAATGTGACTATGATGATATGATACTACATGCAGGCTCTGGGCAGAAATGTGACCATGGTGACATGATACTACATGCAGACTCTGGGCAGGAACATGACCATGGTGACATGATACTACATGCAGGCTCTCTACAGGAATAAGACAATGGTGACACAATACTACATACAGGCTCTGTGCAGAAACATGACCATGGTCACATGATACTACATGCAGGATCAGTGCAGAAATGGGACCTTGATGATATGATACTACATTCAATTTCTCTGCAGGAGCATGAACATGGTGACATGATACTAAATTCAGGCCCTGTGCAGAAAAGTGACCATGGTGACATGATACTACATGCAGGCTCTGTGCAGGAACGTTACAAGGGAGACATGATACTACATACAGGCTCTGTGCAGGAATGTGACCATGGTGACATGATACTACATGCAGGCTCTGTGCAGGAACATGACAATGTTGACATGATAATACATGCAGGGTCTGTATAGGAATGTGACCATGGTGATGTGATACTACAGACAGGCTCTGTGCAGGAACGTGACCATGGTGACATGAAACTACATGCAGGCTCTGTGTAGGAACATGACCATGGTGACATGATACTACATGCAGGCTATGTGCAGGAATGTGACCATGGTGACATGAAACTACATGCAGGCTCTGTGTAGGAACATGACCATGGTGACATGATACTACATGCAGGGTCTGTATAAAAACGTGACGATGGTGATATAATACTACAGGCAGGCTCTGTGCAGGAACATGACCATGGTGACATGATACTACATGCAGGCTCTGTGCATGAATGTGACCATGGTGACATGAAACTACATGCAGGCTCTGTGTAGGAACATGACCATGGTGACATGATACTACATGCAGGCTATGTGCAGGAATGTGACCATGATGACATGCTACTACATGCAGGCTCTGTGCAGGAATGTGACCATTGTGACATGGTACTACATGCAAACACTGTGTAGGAACATGACCATGGTGCCATTATACTACATGCAGGCGCAGTGTAGGAACATGACCATGGTGACATGATACTACATGCAGGCACTGTGCAGGAACATGACCATGTTGACATGATACTACATGCAGGCTCTGGGTAGGAATGTGACCATGGCGACATGATAATACATGCAGGCTCTGTGCAGGAATGTGACCATGGTGACATGAAATTACATGCAGGCACTGTGTAAGAACATGACCATGGTGACATTATACTACATGCAGGCACAGTGCAGGAACAAGACCATGGTGACATGATACTACATGCAGGCACTGTGCAAGAACGTGACCATGATGACATGATTCTACATGCAGGCACTGTGCAGGAACATGACCATGGTGACATAATACTACATGCAGGCTCTGTGCAGGAACATGACCAAGGTGACATGATACTACATGCAGGGTATGTATAGGAATGTGACCATGGCGACATGATACTACATGCAGGCTCTGTGTAGGAATATGACCATGGTGACATGATGCTACATGCAGGCTCTGTGCAGGGATGTTACCATAGAGACATGATGCTACATGCAGGCTCTCTACAGGAACATGACCATGTTCACATGATACTAGAAGCAGGCTCCGTGCAGGAATGTGACCATGGTGATATCATACTACAGGGAGGCTTTATGCAGGAATGTGACCATGATGATATGATACTAAGTGCAGGCTCTGTGCAGGAACATGACCATGGTGACATGAAACTATATGCAGGCTCTCTACAGGAACATGACCATGGTCACATGATAATAGAAGCAGGCGCTGTGTAAAAATGTGACCATGGTGATATAATACTACAGGTAGGCTTTATGCAGGATTGTAACCATGGTGATATGGTACTACATGCAGGCTCAGGGCAGGAACGTGACCATGGTGACATGATACTACATGCAGGCTCTGTGCAGGAATGTGACCATGATGACAAGATACTACATGCAGGCACTGTGCAAGAGCATCACCATGGTGACATGATGCTATATGCACCCTCTCTGCAGAAACATGACCATGGGGATATGATAATACATGCAAGCTTTCTGCAGGAATGTGACCATGGTGACATGATAGTACATGTAGACTCCATGCAGGAAAGAAACCATGATGACATGATACTACATGCAAGCACTGTGCAGGACCGAGACCATGGTGACATGATACTACATGCAGGCACTGTGTAGGAACATGACCATGGTGACATTATGCTACATGCAGGCACAGTGCAGGAACGTGACCATGGTGACATGATACTACAGGCAGGCTCTGTGCATGAATGTGACCATGGTGACATGATACAACATGCAGGCTCTGTGTAGGAACATGACCATGGTGACATGATACTACATGCAGGCTATGTGCAGGAATGTGACCATGATGACATGCTACTACATGCAGGCTCTGGGCAGGAGTGTGACCATGGTGACATGATAATACATCCAGGCTCTGTGCAGGAATGTGACCATTGTGACATGGAACTACATGCAAATACTCTGTAGGAACATGACCAGGGTGCCATTATACTACATGCAGGCACAGTGCAGGAACATGACCATGGTGAGATGATACTACATGCAGGCACTGTACAGGAACATGACCATGGTGACATGATACTACATGCAGGCTCTGGGTAGGAATGTGACCATGGCGACATGATAATACATGCAGGCTCTGTGCAGGAATGTGACCATGGTGACATGATACTACATACAGGCTCTGTGCAGGGATGTTACCATAGAGACATGATGCAACATGCAGGCTCTCTACAGGAACATGACCATGTTCACATGATTCTAGAAGCAGGCTCCGTGCAGGAATGTGACCATGGCGACATGATAATACATGCAGGCTCTGTGCAGGAATGTGACCATGGTGACATGAAATTACATGCAGGCACAGTGCAGGAACATGACCATGGTGAGATGATACTACATGCAGGCACTGTACAGGAACATGACCATGGTGACATGATACTACATGCAGGCTCTGGGTAGGAATGTGACCATGGCGACATGATAATACATGCAGGCTCTGTGCAGGAATGTGACCATGGTGACATGAAATTACATGCAGGCACTGTCTAAGAACATGACCATGGTGACATTATACTACATGCAGGCACTGTGCAGGAACATGACCATGGTGACATAATACTACATGCAGGCTCTGTGCAGGAACATGACCAAAGTGACATGATACTACATGCAGGGTATGTATAGGAATGTGACCATGGTGACATGATACTACAGGGGTAAGGCCTGTGACCATGGTGACACGATACTACATGCAGGCTCTGTGCAGGAACATGACCCTGGTGATATGATAAAACATGCAGGCTCTGTGCAGGAATGTGACCATGGTGACATGATACTACATGCAGGCTCTGTGCAGGGATGTTACCATAGAGACATGATGCTACATGCAGGCTCTGGGCAGGAATGTGGCCATGGTGACATGATAATACATGCAGGCTCTGTGCATGAACGTGACCATGATGACATGATACTACATTCAGGCACTGTGCAGGAACATGACCATGGTGACATGATACTACATGCAGGCTCTGTGAAGGAACATGACCATGTTGACATGATAATACATGCAGGGTCTGTATAGGAATGTGACCATGGTAACATGATACTACATGCAGGCTCTGTGCATGAACGTGACCATGATGACATGATACTACATTCAGGCACTGTGCAGGAACATGACCATGGTGATATGATAATACATGCAAGCTTTCTACAGGAAAGAGACCATGATGACATGATACTACATGCAGGCTGTATGCAGGAACGCGACCATGGTGACATGATACTACATACAGGCTCTGTGCAGGAACGAGACCATGGTGACATGATACTACATGCAGGCTCACTGCAGGAACATGACCATGGTGACATGATACTACATGCAGGCTCTGTGCAGGAATGTGACCATGGTGACATGATACTACATGCAGGCTTTATGCAGGAATGTGACCATGATGACATGATACTACATGCAGGCTCTGTGCAGGAACATGACCATGGTGACATGATACTACATGCAGGCTCTGTGCAGGAACATGACCATGGTGACATGATACTACATGCAGGCTCTGTGTAAAATGTGACCATGGTGATATGATACTACAGGCAGGCTTTATGCAGGAATGTGACCATGGTGACATGATACTACATGCAGGCTCTGGGCAGGAATGTGACCATGGTGACATGATACTACATGCAGGCTCTGTGCAGGAATGTGACCATGGTGACATGATACTACATGCAGGCTCTGTGCAGGAACATGACCATGGTGACATGATACTACATGCAGGCCTCTGCAGGAACATGACCATGGTGACATGATAATACATGCAGGCTCTCTGCAGGAATGTGACCATGGTGACATGATACTACATGCAGGCTCTGTGCAGGAAAGAGACCATGGTGACATGATACTACATGCAGGCACTGTGCAGGAACATGACCATGGTGACATGATACTACATGCAGGCTCTGTGCAGGAATATGACCATGGTGACATGATGCTACATGCAGGCTCTGTGCAGGAACATGACCATGGTGACATGATACTACATGCAGGCTCTGTGCAGGAATGTGACCATGGTGACATGATACTACATGCAGGCTCTGTGCAGGAACATGACCATGGTGACATGATACTACATGCAGGCTCTGCAGGAACATGACCATGGTGACATGATACTACATGCAGGCTCTGTGCAGGAACATGACCATGGTGACATGATACTACATGCAGGCTCTATGCAGGAATGTGACCATGGTGACATGATACTACATGCAGGCTCTGTGCAGGAATGTGACCATGGTGACATGATACTACATGCAGGCTCTGGGCAGGAATGTGGCCATGGTGACATGATAATACATGCAGGCTCTGTGCATGAACGTGACCATGATGACATGATACTACATTCAGGCACTGTGCAGGAACATGACCATGGTGATATGATAATACATGCAAGCTCTGTGCATGAACGTGACCATGATGACATGATACTACATGCAGGCACTGTGCAGGAACTTGACCATGGTGACATGAAACAACATGTAGGCACTGTGCAGGAACATGACCATGGTGACATGATACTACATGCAGGCACTGTGCAGGAATATGACCATGGTGACATGATACTACATGCAGACTCTGTGCAGGAACTTGACCATGGTGACATAATACCACATACAGGCTCTGTGCAGGAATGAGACCATGGTAACATGATACTACATGCAGGCTTTGTGCTTGATCGTGAACATGGTGACATGATACTACATGCAGCCTCTGTGCAGGAACGTGACCATGGTGAATTGATACTACATACAGGCTTTGTGCAGGAACGAGTCCATGGTGACATGATACTACATCATGCAGGCTCTCTGCAGGAACATGAGCATGGTTGCATGATACTACAGGCAGAGTTTGTGTAGGAAGTGACCATGGTGATATGATACTATAGGCAGGCTCTGTGCAGGAATGTGACCATGGTGACATGGTACTACATGTAGGCTATGTGCAGGAACGTGACCATGATGACATGATACTACATGCAGGCTCTATGCAGGAACGTGACCATGGTGACATGATACTACATGCAGGCTCTGTGCAGGAACATGACCATGGTGACATGATACTACATGCAGGCTCTCTACAGGAGCATAAGCATGGGCACATGATACTACATGCAGGCTCTGTGCAGAACATGACCATGGTGACATGATACTACATGCAGGCTATATGCAGGAACATGACCATGGTGACATGATACTACATGCAGGCTCTGTGCAGGAACGTGACCATGGTGACATGATACTACATGCAGGCTCTGTGCAGGAACATGACCATGGTGACATGATACTACATGCAGGCTCTGTGCAGGAACATGACCATGGTGACATGATACTACATGTAGGCTCTGTGCAGGAACGTGACCATGGTGACATGATACTACATGCAGGCTCTCTGCAGGAACATGAGCATGGTTACATGATACTACAGGCAGAGTCTGTGTAGGAAGTGACCATCGTGATATGATACTATAGGCAGGCTCTGTGCAGGTATGTGACCATGGTGACATGGTATTACATGCAAGCTATGTGCAGGAACGTGACCATGATGACATGATACTACATGCAGGCTTTGTGCAGGAACATGACCATGGTGACATGATACTACATGCAGACTCTGTGCAGGAACATGACCATGTTGACATGATATTACATGTTGGCTCTCTACAGGAACATGACCATGGTGACATGATACTACATGCAGGCTCTGTGCTGGAATGTGACCTTGGTGACATGATACTACATGCAGGCTCTGTGCAGGAACGTAACCATGGTGACATAATGCCACATGCAGGCTCTGTGCAGGAACAGGACCTTGGTGACATGATGCTACATGCAGGCACTGTGCAGGAACATGACCATGGTGACATGATACTGCATGCAGGCTCTGTGCAGGAATGTGACCATGATGACATGATACTACATGCAGGCTCTGTGCAGGAACATGACAATGGTGACATGATACTACATGCAGGCTCTGTGCAGGAACATGACCATGGTGACATGATACTACATGCAGGCTCTGTGCAGGAACATGACCATGGTGACATGATACTACATGCAGGCTCTGTGCAGGAACATGACCATGTTGACATGATACTGCATGCAGGCTCTGTGCAGGAATGTGACCATTGCATTATGATACTACATGCAGGCTCTGCACAGGAAAATGATCATGGTGACATGGTACTACATGTAGGCTTTTTGCAAGAACATGACCATGGTGACATGATACTACACGCAGGTTCTGCGAAGGAACGTTAACATGGTGACATGATACTACATGCAGGCTCTGTGTAGGAATGTGACAATGGTAACATGATACTACATGTAGGCTTTATGCAGGAAAATGACCATGGTGACATGATGCTACATGCAAGCTCTCTGAAGGAATGTGACCATGGTGACATGAAACTACATGTATGTACTGTGCAGAAATCTGATGATGGTGACATGATACTACATGCAGGCTCTGTGCAGGAACGTGACCACGGTGACATGATGCTATATGCATGGTCTGTATAGGAATGTGACCATGGTAATATGATACTACAGGCAGCCTCCATGCAGGAACATGACCATGGTGACATGATACTACATGCAGGTTCTGTGCAGAAATGTGACCATCATGACATGATACTACATGCAGGCTCTGTGTAGGACCATGACCATGGTGACATGATATTACATGCATGCTCTGTACAGGAACGTGACCATGGTGACATAATGCTACATGCAGGTTCACTACAGGAACATGACCATGTTCACATGATACTAGAAGCAGGCTCTGTGTAGGAATGTAACCATGGTGATATGATACTACATGCAGGCTTTATGCAGGAATGTGACCATGGTGATATGATACTACATGCAGTCTCTGTGCAGGAACCCAGGAACCTAACCATGATGACATGATACTACCAGCAGGCTCTCTACAGGAACATGACCATGGTCACATGATACTAGAAGCAGGTGCTGTGTAAGAATGTGACCATGGTGATATGATACTACAAGCAGGCTTTATGCAGGAATGTGACCATGGTGATATGATACCACATGCAGGCTATGGGCAGGAATATGACCATGGTGACATGATACTACATGCAGGCTCTGGGCAGGAATGTGACCATGGCGACATGATAATACATGCAGGCTCTGTGGAGGAATGTGACTATGTTGACATGATACTATATGCAGGCTCTGTGCATGAACATGACCATGATGACATGATACTACATGCGGGCACTGTGCAGGAACATCACCATGGTGACATGATACTACATGCAGCATCTGTGCAGAAACGTGACCATGGTGATATGATAATACATGCAAGCTTTCTGCAGGAAAGAGACCATGATGACATGATACTACATGCAGGCACTGTGCAGGAACCTGACCATGGTGACATGAAACTACATGCAGGCACTGTGCAGGAACATGACCATGGTGACATGATACTACATGCAGGCACTGTGCAGGAATATGACCATGGTGACATGATACTACATGCAGACTCTCTGCAGGAACGTGACCATGGTGACATAATACTACATACAGGCTCTGTGCAGGAACGCGACCATGGTGACATGATACTACATAAAGGCTCTGTGCAGGAACGAGACCATGGTGACATGATACTACATGCAGGCTCTCTGCAGGAACATGAGCATGGTTGCATGATACTACAGGCAGAGTCTGTGTAGGAAGTGACCATGGTGATATGATACTATAGGCAGGCTCTGTGCAAGAACGTGACCATGGTGACATGGTACTACATGCAGGCTATGTGCAGGAACGTGACCATGATGACATGATACTACATGCAGGCTCTCTGCAGGAACGTGACCATGGTGACATGATACTACATGCAGGCTCTGTGCAGGAACATGACCATGGTGACATGATACTACATGCAGGCTCTCTACAGGAGCATAACCATGGGCACATGATACTAGAAGCAGGCTCTATGTAAGAATGTGACCATGGTGATATGATACTACAGGCAGGCTTTATGCAAGAACGTGACCATGGAAGACATGATACTACATGCAGGCTCTGTGCAGGAACATGACCATGGTGACATGATACTACATGCAGGCTCTGTGCAGGAACATGACCATGTTGACATGATACTACATGCAGGCTCTCTACAGGAGCATAACCATGGGCACATGATACTAGAAGCAGGCTCTATGTAAGAATGTGACCATGGTGATATGATACTACAGGCAGGCTTTATGCAAGAACGTGACCATGGAAGACATGATACTACATGCAGGCTATATGCAGGAACATGACCATGGTGACATGATACTACATGCAGGCTCTGTTCAGAAACGTGACCATGGTGACATGATACTACATGCAGGCTCTGCGTAGGAACATAACCATTGTGACATGATACTAAATGCATGCTATGTGCAGGAACATGACCACGATGACATGATACTACATACAGGCTCTGTGCAGGAACAAGACCATGGTGACATAATACTACATGTAAGCTCTCTGCAGGAACATGACCATGGTGACATGATACTACATGTAGGTGCTGTGCAGGAACATGACCATGGTGACACGATACTACATGCAGTCTCTGTGCAGGAACGTGACCATGGTGAAATACTACATGCAGGCTCTTTGCAGGAATGTGAAATAATACTACAGGCAGGCTTTATGCATGAATGTGACCATGGTGATATGATACTACAATCAGGCTCTGTGCAGGAACATGACCAAGGTGACATAATCCTGCATGTAGGCTCTGTGCAGGAACGTGACCATGGTGACATGATACTACATGCAGGCTCTCTGCAGGAACATGAGCATGGTTACATGATACTACAGGCAGAGTCTGTGTAGGAAGTGACCATGGTGATATGATACTATAGGCAGGCTCTGTGCAGGAACGTGGCCATGGTGACATGGTATTACATGCAGGCTATGTGCAGGAACGTGACCATGATCACATGATACTACATGCAGGCTTTGTGCAGGAACATGACCATGGTGACATGATACTACATGCAGACTATGTGCAGGAACATGACCATGTTGACATGATATTACATGCTGGCTCTCTACAGGAACATGACCATGGACACATGACACTAGAAGCAGGCTCTGTGTAAGAATGTGACCATGCTGATATGATACTACAGGCAGGCTTTATGCAAGAATGTCACCATGGTGACATGATACTACATGCAGGCTCTGTGCAGGAATGTGACCTTGGTGACATGATACTACATGCTGTCTCTGTGCAGGAACGTGACCATGGCGACATGATGCTACATGCAGGCTCTGTGCAGAAAAGTGACCATGGTGATATGATACCACATCCAAGCTCTCTGCAGGATCGAGACCATGGTGACATGATGCTACATGTAGGCTCTGTGCAGGAATGAGAACTTGATGACATGATACTACATGCAGGCTCTGGGCAGGAATGTGACCAGGGCGACATGATAATACATGCAGGCTCTGTGCAGGAATGTGACCATGGTGACATGAAATTACATGCAGGCACTGTGTAAGAACATGACCATGGTGACATTATACTACATGCAGGCACAGTGCAGGAACATGACCATGGTGACATGATACTACATGCAGGCTCTGTGCAGGAACATGACCAAGGTGACATGATACTACATGCAGGGTATGTATCGGAATGTGACCATGGTGACATGAAACTACAGGCAAGCTCTGTGCAGGAACATGACCATGGTGACATGATACTACATGCAGGCTCTGTGCAGGAATGTGACCATGGTGACATGATACTACATGCAGGCTCTGTGTAGGAATATGACCATGGTGACATGATACTACATGCAGGCTCTGTGCAGGGATATTACCATAGAGACATGATGCTACATGCAGGCTCTCTACAGGAACATGACCATGTTCACGTGATACTAGAAGCAGGCTCCGTGCCAGAATGTGACCATGGTGATATGATACTACAGGCAGGCTTTATGCAGGAATGTGACCATGATGATATGATACTAAGTGCAGGCTCTGTGCAGGAACATGACCATGGTGACATGAAACTATATGCAGGCTCTCTACAGGAACATGACCATGGTCACATGATACTAGAAGCAGGCGCTGTGTAAAAATGTGACCATGGTGATATAATACTACAGGTAGGCTTTATGCAGGATTGTGTCCATGGTGATATGGTACTACATGCAGGCACTGTGCAGGAACATGACCATGGTGACATTATGCTACATGCAGGCGCAGTGCAGGAACATGACCATGGTGACATGATACTACATGCACCCTCTCTGCAGAAACATGACCATGGTGATATGATACTACATGCAAGCTTTCTGCAGGAATGTGACCATGGTGACATGATAGTACATGTAGACTCCATGCAGGAAAGAGACCATGATGACATGATACTAAATGCAAGCACTGTGCAGGACGTTGACCATGGTGACATGATACTACATGCAGGCACTGTGCAGGAACATGACCATGGTGACATTATGCTACATGCAGGCACAGTGCAGGAACATGACCATGGAGACATGATACTACACGCAGGCTTTGTGCAGGAACGTGACCATGGTGACATGATACTACATGCAGGCACTGTGCAGGAACATGACCATGGTGACATTATGCTACATGCAGGCACAGTGCAGGAACATGACCATGGTGACATGATACTATATGCACCCTCTCTGCAGAAACATGACCATGGTGATATGATACTACATGAAAGCTTTCTGCAGGAATGTGACCATGGTGACATGATAGTACATGTAGACTCCATGCAGGAAAGAGACCATGATGACATGATACTACATGCAAGCACTGTCCAGGACGTTGACCATGGTGACATGATACTACATGCAGGAAGTGTGCAGGAACATGACCATGGTGACATGATACTACATGCAGGCTCTGTGCAGGAACATGACCATGGTGACATGTTACTACATGCAGGCTCTGTGCAGGAACATGACCATGGTGACATGATACTACATGCAGGCTATGTGCAGGAATGTGACCATGATGACATGCTACTACATGCAGGCTCTGGGCAGGAATGTGACCATGGTGACATGATAATACATCCAGGCTCTGTGCAGGAATGTGACCATTGTGACATGGTACTACATGCAAACACTGTGTAGGAACATGACCATGGTGCCATTATACTACATGCAGGCACAGTGCAGGAACATGACCATGGTGACATGATACTACATGCAGGCACTGTGCAGGAACATGACCATGGTGACATGATATTACATGCAGGCTCTGGGTAGGAATGTGACCATGGCGACATGATAATACATGCAGGCTCTGTGCAGGAATGTGACCATGGTGACATGAAATTACATGCAGGCACTGTGTAAGAACATGACCATGGTGACATTATACTACATGCAGGCACTGTGCAGGAACGTGACCATGATGACATGATTCTACATGCAGGCACTGTGCAGGAACATGACCATGGTGGCATAATACTACATGCAGGCTCTGTGCAGGAATATGACCAAGGTGACATGATACTACATGCAGGGTATGTATAGGAATGTGACCATGGCGACATGATACTAAAGGCAAGCTCTGTGTAGGAACATGACCATGGTGACATGATACTACATGCAGGCTCTGTGCAGGAATGTGACCATGGTGACATGATACTACATGCAGGCTCTGTGTAGGAATATGACCATGGTGACATGATACTACATACAGGCTCTGTGCAGGAATGTTACCATAGAGACATGATGCTACATGCAGGCTCTCTACAGGAACATGACCATGTTCACATGATACAAGAAGCAGGCTCCGTGCCGGAATGTGACCATGGTGATATGATACTACAGGCAGGCTTTATGCAGGAATGTGACCATGATGATAAGATACTAAGTGCAGGCTCTGTGCAGGAACATGACCATGGTGACATGAAACTATATGCAGGCTCTCTACAGGAACATGACCATGGTCACATGATACTAGAAGCAGGCGCTGTATAAAAATGTGACCATGGTGATATAATACTACAGGTAGGCTTTATGCAGGATTGTGACCATGGTGATATGGTTATACATGCAGGCTCAGGGCAGCAATGTGACCATGATGACAAGATACTACATGCAGGCACTGTGCAAGAGCATCACCATGGTGACATGATACTATATGCACCCTCTCTGCAGAAACATGACCATAGTGATATGATACTACATGCAAGCTTTCTGCAGGAATGTGACCATGGTGACATGATAGTACATGTAGACTCCATGCAGGAAAGAAACCATGATGACATGATACTACATGCAAGCACTGTCCAGGACGTTGAACATGGTGACATGATACTACATGCAGGCACTGTGCAGGAACATGACCATGGTGACATTATGCTACATGCAGGCACAGTGCAGGAACATGACCATGGTGACATGATACTACATGCAGGCTCTGTGCAGGAACGTGACCATGGTGACATGATACTACATGCAGGCTCTGTGCATGAATGTGACCATGGTGACATGATACTACATGCAGGCTCTGTGTAGGAACATGACCATGGTGACATGATACTACATGCAGGCTATGTGCAGGAATGTGACCATGATGACATGCTACTACATGCAGGCTCTGGGCAGGAATGTGACCATGGTGACATGATAATACATCCAGGCTCTGTGCAGGAATGTGACCATTGTGACATGGTACTACATGCAAACACTGTGTAGGAACATGACCATGGTGCCATTATACTACATGCAGGCACAGTGCAGGAACATGACCATGGTGACATGATACTACATGCAGGCACTGTGCAGGAACATGACCATGGTGACATGATACTACATGCAGGCTCTGGGTAGGAATGTGACCATGGCGACATGATAATACATGCAGGCTCTGTGCAGGAATGTGACCATGGTGACATGAAATTACATGCAGGCACTGTGTAAGAACATGACCATGGTGACATTATACTACATGCAGGCACAGTGCAGGAACAAGACCATGGTGACATGATACTACATGCAGGCATTGTGCAGGAACGTGACCATGATGACATGATTCTACATGCAGGCACTGTGCAGGAACATGACCATGGTGACATAATACTACATGCAGGCTCTGTGCAGGAACATGACCAAGGTGACATGATACTACATGCAGGGTATGTATAGGAATGTGACCATGGTGACATGATACTACAGGCAGGCTCTGTGCAGAAACGTGACCATGGTGACATGATACTACATGCAGGCTCTGTGCAGGAACATGACCATGGTGACATGATGCTACATGCAGGGTCTGTGCAGGAATGTGGCCATGGTGACATGATACTACATGCAGGCCCTGTGTAGGAATATGACCATGGTGACATGATACTACATGCAGGCTCTGTGCAGGGATGTTACCATTGAGACATGATGCTACATGCAGGCTCTCTACAGGAACATGACCATGTTCACATGATACTAGAAGCAGGCTCCGTGCAGGAATGTGACCATGGTGATATAATACTACAGGCAGGCTTTATGCAGGAATGTGACCATGATGATGTGATACTAAGGGCTGGCTGTGTGCAGGAACATGACCATGGTGACATGAAACTATATGCAGGCTCTCTACAGGAACATGACCATGGTCACATGATACTAGAAGTAGGCGCTGTGTAAAAATGTGACCATGGTGACATGATAATACATCCAGGCTCTGTGCAGAAATGTGACCATTGTGACATTGTACTACATGCAAACACTGTGTAGGAACATGACCATGGTGCCATTATACTACATGCAGGCACAGTGCAGGAACATGACTATGGTGAGATGATACTACATGCAAGCACTGTGCAGGATGTTGACCATGGTGACATGATACTACATGCAGGCACTGTGCAGGAACATGTCCATGGTGACATTATGCTACATGCAGGCACAGTGCAGGAACATGACCATGGTGACATGATACTACATGCAGGCACTGTGCAGGAACGCAACCATGATGACATGATACTACATGCAGGCACTGTTCAGGAACATGACCATGGTGACATGATACTACATGCAGGCACTGTGCAGGAACATGACCATGGTTACATGATACTACATGCAAGCACTGTGCAGGAACGCGACCATGATGACATGATGCTACATGCAGGCACTGTGCAGGAACATGACCAAGGTGACATGATACTGCATGCAGGCTCTGTGCAGGAATGTGACCATTGCATTATGATACTACATGCAGGCTCTGCACAGGAAAATGACCATGGTGACATGGTACTACATGTAGGCTTTTTGCAGGAACATGACCATGGTGACATGATACTACATGCAGGTTCTGCGAAGGAACGTTAACATGGTGACATGATACTACATGCAGGCTCTGTGCAGGAACGTGACCATGGTGACATGATGCTATATGCATGGTCTGTATAGGAATGTGACCATGGTGATATGATACTACAGGCAGCCTCCATGCAGGAACGTGACCATGGTGACATGACACTACATGCAGGCTCTATGCAGGAACATGACCATGGTGACATGATACTACATGCAGGCTCTGTGCAGAAATGTGACCATCATTACATGATAGTACATGCAGGCTCCGTGTAGGACCATGACCATGGTGACATGATATTACGTGCATGCTCTGTGCAGGAACGTGACCATGGTGACATGATGCTACATGCAGGCTCACTACAGGAACATGACCATGTTCACATGATACTAGAAGCAGGCTCTGTGTAGGAATGTAACCATGGTGATACGATACTACATGCAGGCTTTATGCAGGAATGTGACCATGGTGATATGATACTACATACAGTTTCTGTGCAGGAACCTAACCATGATGACATGATACTACCAGCAGGCTCTCTACAGGAACATGACCATGGTCACATGATACTAGAGGCAAGTGCTGTGTGAGAATGTGACCATGGTGATATGATACTACAAGCAGGCTTTATGCAGGAATGTGACCATGGTGATATGATACTACATGCAGGCTATGGGCAGGAATGTGACCATGGTGTCATGATACTACATGCAGGCTCTGGGCAGGAATATGACCATGGTGACATGATAAAACATGCAGGCTCTGTGCAGGAATATGACTATGTTGACATGATACTATATGCAGGCTCTGTGCATGAACGTGATCATGATGACATGATACTACATGCAGGCAATGTGCAGGAACATCACCATGGTGACATGATACTACATGCAGCCTCTGTGCAGAAACGTGACCATGGTGATATGATAATACATGCAAGCTTTCTGCAGGAAAGAGACCATGATGACATGATACTACATGCAGGCACTGTGCAGGAACTTGACCATGGTGACATGATACTACATGCAGGCACTGTGCAGGAATGTGACCATAGTGACATGATACTACATTGTGCAGGAACGTGACCATGGTGACATAATACTACATACAGGCTCTGTGCAGGAACAAGATCATGGTAACATGATACTACATTCAGGCTCTATGCAGGAACATGACCATGGTGACATGATACTACATACAGGCTCTGTGCAGGAACGAGACCATGGTGACATGATACTACATGCAGGCTCTCTGCAGGAACATGAGCATGGTTGCATGATACTACAGGCAGAGTCTGTGTAGGAAGTGACCATGGTGATATGATACTATAGGCAGGCTCTGTGCAAGAACGTGACCATGGTGACATGGTACTACATGCAGGCTATGTGCAGGAACGTGACCATGATGACATGATACTACATGCAGGCTCTGTGCAGGAACGTGACCATGGTGACATGATACTACATGCAGGCTCTGTGCATGAACATGACCATGGTGACATGATACTACATGCAGGCTCTGTGCAGGAACATGACCATGGTGACATGATACTACATGCAGGCTCTGCGTAGGAACATAACTATTGTGACATGATACTACATGCAGGCTATGTGCAGGAACATGACCACGATGACATGATACTACATACAGGCTCTGTGCAGGAACGAGACCATGGTGACATGATACTACATGCAGGCTCTCTGCAGGAACATGAGCATGGTTGCATGATACTACAGGCAGAGTCTGTGTAGGAAGTGACCATGGTGATATGATACTATAGGCAGGCTCTGTGCAGGAACGTGACCATGGTGACATGGTACTACATGCAGGCTATGTGCAGGAACGTGACCATGATGACATGATACTACATGCAGGCTCTGTGCAGGATTGTGACCATGGTGACATGATACTACATGCAGGCTCTGTGCAGGAACATGACCATGGTGACATGATACTGCATGCAGGCTCTGTGCAGGAACATGACCATGTTGACATGATACTACATGCAGGCTCTCTACAGGAGCATAACCATGGGAACATGATACTAGAAGCAGGCTCTATGTAAGACTTTGACCATGGTGACATGATACTACAGGCAGGCTTTATGCAAGAACGTGACCATGGTGACATGATACTACATGCAGGCTATATGCAGGAACATGACCATGGTGACATGATACTACATGCAGGCTCTGTGCAGAAACGTGACCATGGTGACATGATACTACATGCAGGCTCTGCGTAGGAACATGACCACGATGACATGATACTACATACAGGCTCTGTGCAGGAACAAGACCATGGTGACATAATACTACATGTAAGCTCTCTGCAGGAACATGACCATGGTGACATGATACTACATGTAGGTGCTGTGCAGGAACATGACCATGGTGACATGATACTACATGAAGGCTCTGTGCAGGAACATGACCATGGTGACATACTACATGCAGGCTCTTTGCAGGAATGTGACATAATACTACAGGCAGGCTTTATGCATGAATGTGACCATGGTGATATGATACTACAATCAGGCTCTGTGCAGGAACATGACCAAGGTGACATAAACTGCATGTAGGCTCTGTGCAGGAACGTGACCATGGTGACAAGATACTACATGCAGGCTCTGTGCAGGAACATGACCATGGTGTCATGATACTACATGCAGGCTCTCTGCAGGAACATGAGCATGGTTACATGATACTACATGCAGAGTCTGTGTAGGAAGTGACCATGGTGATATGATACTATAGGCAGGCTCTGTGCAGGAACGTGACCATGGTGACATGGCATTACATGCAGGCTATGTGCAGGAACGTGACCATGATGACATGACACTACATGCAGGCTTTGTGCAGGAACATGACCATGGTGACATGATACTACATGCAGACTCTGTGCAGGAACATGACCATGTTGACATGATATTACATGCTGGCTCTCTACAGGAACATGACAATGGACACATGACACTAGAAGCAGGCTCTGTGTAAGAATGTGATCATGCTGATATGAAACTACAGGCAGGCTTTATGCAAGAATGTGACCATGATGACATGATACTACATGCAGGCTCTGTGCAGGAATGTGACCTTGGTGACATGATACTACATGCAGGCTCTGTGCAGAAAAGTGACCATGGTGATATGATACCACATCCAAGCTCTCTGCAGGATCGAGACCATGGTGACATGATACTACATGTAGGCTCTGTGCAGGAATGAGACCATGATGACATGATACCACATGCAGGCACTGTGCAGGAATGTGACCTTGGTGACATGATACTACATGCAGGCTCTGTGCAGGAACGTGACCATGATGACATGATAGTACATGCAGGCACTGTGCAGGAACATGACCATGGTCACATGATACTACATGCAGGCTCTGTGCAGGAACGTTATGAGGGAGACATGATACTACATGCAGGCTCTGTGCAGGAACATGACAATGGTGACATGATACTACATGCAGGCTCTGTGCAGGAACGTGACCATGGTGACATGATACCACATGCAGGCTCTGTGCAGGAACATGACCATGTTGACATGATAATACATGCATGGTCTGTATAGGAATGTGACCATGGTGATATGATACTACAGACAGGCTCTGTGAAGGAACGTGACCATGGTGACATGATACTACATGCAGGGTCTGTACAAAAACATGACGATGGTGATATAATACTACAGGCAGGCTCTGTGCAGGAACGTGACCATGGTGACATGATACTACATGCAAGCTCTGTGCAGGAACATTACCATGGTGACATGATACTACATGCAGGCTCTGTGCATGTATGTGACCATGGTGACATGATACTACATGCAGGCTATGTGCAGGAATGTGACCATGATGACATGCTACTACATGCATGCTCTGGGCAGGAGTGTGACCATGGTGACATGATAATACTTCCAAGCTCTGTGCAGGAATGTGACCATTGTGACATGGTACTACATGCAGACACTGTGTAGGAACATGACCGTGGTGCCATTATACTACATGCAGGCACAGTGCAGGAACATGACCATGGTGACATGATGCTACATACAGGCACTGTGCAGGAACATGACCATGGTGACATGATACTACATGCAGGCTCTGGGCAGGAATGTGACCATGGCGACATGATAATACATGCAGGCTCTGTGCAGGAATGTGACCATGGTGACATGAAATTACATGCAGGCACTGTTTAAGTACATGACCATGGTGACATTATACTACATGCAGGCACAGTGCAGGAACATGACCATGGTGACATGATACTACATGCAGGCACTGTGCAGGATCATGACCATGATGACATGATACTACATGCAGGCACTGTGCAGGAACATGACCATGTTGACATAATACTACATGCAGGCTCTGTGCAGGAACATGACCAAGGTGACATGATACTACATGCAGGGTCTGTATAGGAATGTGACCATGGTGACATGATACTACAGGCAGGCTCTGTGCAGTAACGTGACCATGGTGACACGATACTACATGCAGACTCTGTGCAGGAACATGTCCATGGTGACATGATACTACATGCAGGCTCTGTGCAGGAATGTGACCATAGTGACATGATACTACATGCAGAATCTGTGTAGGAATATGACCATGGTGACATGATACTACATGCAGGCTCTGTGCAGGGATGTTACCATAGAGACATGATGCTACATGCAGGCTCCCTACAGGAACATGACCATGTTCACATGATACTAGAAGCAGGCTCCGTGCAGGAATGTGACCATGGTGATATTATACTACAGGCAGGCTTTATGCAGGAATGTGACCATGATGATATGATACTAAGTGCAGGCTCTGTGCAGGAACATGACCATGGTGACATGAAACTATATGCAGGCTCTCTACAGGAACATGACCATGGTCACATGATACTAGAAGCAGGCGCTGTGTAAAAATTTGACCATGGTGATATGATACTACAGGTAGGCTTTATGCAGGATTGTGACCATGGTGATATGGCACTACATGCAGGCTCTGGGCAGGAATGTGACCATGGTGACATAATACTACATGCAGGCTCTGTGCAGGAATGTGACCATGATGACAGGAGCATCACCATGGTGACATGATACTATATGCACCATTTCTGCAAAAACATGACCATGGTGATATGATACTACATGCAAGCTTTCTGCAGGAATGTGACCATGGTGACATGATAGTACATGTAGACTCCATGCAGGAAAGAGACCATGATGACATGATACTACATGCAAGCACTGTGCAGGACGTTGACCATGGTGACATGATACTACATGCAGGCACTGTGCAGAAACATGACCATGGTGACATGATACTACATGCAGGCACTGTACAGGAACGTGACCATGATGACATGATACTACATGCAGGCACTGTGCAGGAACATGACCATGGTGACATGATACTGCATGCAGGCTCTGTGTAGGAATGTGACCATTGCATTATGATACTACATGCAGGCTCTGCACAGGAAAACGACCATGGTGACATGGTACTACATGTAGGCTTTTTGCAGGAACATGACCATGGTGACATGATACTACATGCAGGTTCTGCAAAGGAACGTTACCATGGTGACATGATACTACATGCAGGCTCTGTGTAGGAATGTGACAATGGTAACATGATACTACAGGTAGGCTTTATGCAGGAAATTGACTGTGGTGACATGATGCTACATGCAAGCTCTCTGAAGGAATGTGACCATGGTGACATGATACTACATGTATGTACTGTGCATAAACCAGACGATGGTGACATGATACTACATGCAGGCTCTGTGCAGGAACATGACCATGGTGACATGATGCTATATGCATGGTCTGTATAGGAATGTGACCATGGCGATATGATACTACAGGCAGCCTCCATGCAGGAACATGACCATAGTGACATGACACTACATGCAGGCTCTATGCAGGAACATGACCATGATGACATGATACTACATGCAGGCTCTGTGCAGAAATGTGACCATCATGACATGATACTACATGCAGGCTCTGTGTAGGACCATGACCATGGTGACATGATATTACATGCATGCTCTGTGCAGGAACATGACCATGGTGACATGATGCTACATGCAGGCTCTCTACAGGAACATGACCATGTTCACATGATACTAGAAGCAGGCTCTGTGTTGGAATGTAACCATGGTGATATGATACTACATGCAGGCTTTATGCAGGAATGTGACCATGGTGATATGATACTACATGCAGTCTCTGTGCAGGAACCTAACCATGATGACATGATACTACCTGCAGGCTCTCTACAGGAACATGACCATGATCACATGATACTAGAAGCAGGTGCTGTGTAAGAATGTGACCATGGTGATATGATACTAGAAGCAGGCTTTATGCAGGAATGTGACCATGGTGATATGATACTACATGCAGGCTATGGGCAGGAATGTGACCATGGTGACATGATACTACATGCAGGCTCTGGGCAGGAATGTGACCATGGTGAAATGATAATACATGCAGGCTCTTTGCAGGAATGTGACTATGTTGACATTATACTATATGCAGCCTCTGTGCAGAAACGTGACCATGGTGATATGATAATACATGCAAGCTCTCTGCAGGAAAGAGACCATGATGACATGATACTACATGCAGGCAATGTGCAGGAACTTGACCATGGTGACATGATACTACATGCAGGCACTGTGCAGGAACATGACCATGGTGACATGATACTACATGCAGGCACTGTGCAGGAATATGATCATGGTGACATGATACTACATGCAGACTCTGTGCAGGAACGTGACCATGGTGACATAATACTACATACAGGCTCTATGCAGGAACGAGACCATGGTGACATGATACTACATGCAGGGTCTATGCAGGAACGTGACCATGGTGACATGATACTACATACAGGCTCGGTGCAGGAACGAGACCATGGTGACATGATGCTACATGCAGGCTCTCTGCAGGAACATGAGCATGGTTACATGATACTACAGGCAGAGTCTGTGTAGGAAGTGACCATGGTGATATGATACTATAGGCAGGCTCTGTGCAGGAAAGTGACCATGGTGACATGGTACTACATGCAGGCTATGTGCAGGAATGTGACCATGATGACATGATACTACATGCAGGCTCTGTGCAGGATTGTGACCATGGTGACATGATACTACATGTAGGCTCTGTGCAGGAACATGACCATGGTGACATGATACTACATGCACGCTCTGTGCAGGAACATGACCATGTTGACATGATACTACATGCAGGCTCTCTACAGGAGCATAACCATGGGCACATGATACTAGAAGCAGGCTCTATATAAGAATGTGACCATGGTGGCATGATACTACAGGCAGGCTTTATGCAAGAATGTGACCATGGTGACATGATACTACATGCAGGCTATATGCAGGAACATGACCATGGTGACATGATACTACATGCAGGCTCTGTGCAGAAACGTGACCATGGTGACATGATACTACATGCAGGCTCTGCGTAGGAACATAACCGTTCTGACATGATACTACATGCAGGCTATATGCAGGAACATGACCACGATGACATGATACTACATGCAGGCTCTGTGCAGGAACGTGACCATGGTGACATACTACATGCAGGCTCTTTGCAGGAACATGACATAATACTACATGCAAGCTTTATGCATGAATGTAACCATGGTGATATGATACTACAATCAGGCTCTGTGCAGGAACATGACCAAGGTGACATAATACTACATGTAGGCTCTGTGCAGGAACGTGACCATGGTGACATGATACTACATGCAGGCTCTGTGCAGGAACATGACAATGGTGTCATGATACTACATGCAGGCTCTCTGCAGGAACATGAGCATGGTTACATGATACTACAGGCAGAGTCTGTGTAGGAAGTGACCATGGTGATATGATACTATAGGCAGGCTCTGTGCACAAACTTGACCATGGTGACATGATACTACATGCAGGCTTTGTGCAGGAACATGACCATGGTGACATGATACTACATGCAGACTCTGTGCAGGAACATGACCACGTTGACATGATACTACATGCTGGCTCTCTACAGGAACATGACCATGGACACATGATACTAGAAGCAGGCTCTGTGTAAGAATGTGACCATGCTGATATGATACCACATCCAAGCTCTCTGCAGGATCGAGACCATGGTGACATGATACTACATGTAGGCTCTGTGCAGGAATGAGACCATGATGACATGATACCACATGCAGGCACTGTGCAGGAATGTGACCTTGGTGACATGATACCACATGCAGGCTCTGTGCAGGAATGTGACCATGATGACATGATGGTACATGCAGGCACTGTGCAGGAACATCACCATGGTGACATGATGCTACATGCAGGCTCTGTGCAGAAAAGTGACCATGGTGATATGATACCACATCCAAGCTCTTTGCAGGATCGAGACCATGGTGACATGATACTACATGTAGGCTCTGTGCAGGAATGAGACCATGATGACATGATACCAAATGCAGGCATTGTGCAGGAATGTGACCATGATGACATGACACTACATGCAGGCACTGTGCAGGAACATGACCATGGTGGCATGATACTGCATGCAGGCACTGTGCAGGAACATGACCATGGTGGCATGATACTACATGCAGGCTCTGTGCAGGAACGTGACCATGGTGATATGATACTACATGCAGGCTCTGCACAGGAATATGACCATGGTGACATGGTACTGCATGCAGGCTCTGTGCTGGAACATGACCATGGTGACATGATAGTAGATGCAGGCACTGCACAGGAACGTGACAATGGTGACATGATACTACATGCAGGCTTTATGCAGGAACATGACTGTGGTGACATGATACTACATGCAAGCTCTCTGCAGGAACATGACCATTGTGATATGATACTACAGGCAGGCATTATGCAGGAATGTGACCATGGTCACATGATGCTACTAGCAGGCTCTGTGCAGGAATGTTACCATGGAGATGTGATACTACATGCAGTCAACTGTGCAGGAACGTAACCATGGTGATATGATACTGCATGCATGCTCTGCGTAGGAACAAGACCATGGTGACGTGGTGCTACATGCAGGCTCTTTGCAGGAACATGACCATGGTGACATGATACTACATGCAGGCACTGTGTAGGAACGTGACCATGGTGACATGATACTACATGCAGGCTCTGTGTAGGAATGTGACCATGGTGACAAGATACTACAGGCAGGCTTTATGCAGGAACATGACTATGGTGACATGATACTGCATGCAAGCTCTCTGCAGGAACGAGTCCATGGTGACATGATACTACATGCAGGCACTGTGCAGGAACGTGACCATGGTGATATAATACTACAGGCAGGCTTTATGCAGGAATGTGACCATGGTCACATGATGCTACATGCAGGCTCTGTGCAGGAACATTACCATGGTCACATGATACTACATGCAGGCTCTGTGTAGGAACATTACCATGGTTACATGATACTACATGCAGGCTCTGTGCAGAAAAGTGACAGCGGTGATATGATACCACATCCAAGCTCTCTGCAGGATCGTGAACATCGTGACATGATACTACATGTAGGCTCTTTGCAGGAACAAGACAATGATGACATGATAGTACATGCAGGCACTGTGCAGGAACATGACCATGGTGACATGATACTACATGCAGGCTCTGTTCAGGAACATGACCATGGTGACATCATACTACATGTAGGCACTGTGCAGGAATGTGACCATGGTGACATGATTCTACATGCATGATCTGTGTAGGAATGGGACCATGCTGACATGTTAATACATGCAGGCTCTGTGCAGGAACATGACCATGGTGACATGATACTACATGCAGGCTCTGTGTACGAATGTGACCATGGTGACATGATACTGCATGCAGGCTCTGTGCAGGAATGAGACCATGGTGACATGATACTACATGTAGGCACTGTGCAGGACCATGACCATGGTAACATTATACTACACACAGGCTCTGTGCAGGAATGTGACCATGGTGACATAATACTACATGCAGTCTCTGTGCAGGAACGAGACCATGTTGACATGATACTACATGTAGACGCTGTGCAGGAACGTGACCCTTGTGACATGATACGACATGTAGGCACTGTGCAGGAACATGACCATGGTCACATGATACTGCATGCCTGCTCTGTGCAGGAACATTACCATGGAGACATGATACTACATGCAGGCTCTCTACAGAAACATGACCATGGTCACATGATACTAGAAGCAGGCTCTGTGCAGGACCGTGACCATGGTGTTATGATACTACATGCAGGCTCTGGGCAGGAATGTGACTATGGTGTTATGATGCTACATGAAGGCTCTGGGCAGGATTGTGACCATGGTGACATGATACTACATGCAGGCTCTGTGCAGGGACATGACCATTGTCACATGATACTTACATGCAGGCTCTGTGCAGGAACATGACCATGGTGATATGATACTACATGCAGGCTCTGGGCAGGAATGTGACCATGACGACATGATACTACATGCAGGCTTTGGGCAGGTATGTAACCATGGTGATATGATACTACAGGTAGGCTTTATGCAGGAATTTGACCTTGGTCACATGATGCTACTTGCAGGCTCTGTGCAGGAACATGACCAGAATGCTATAATGATGGTACATTAGAAGGAACTGAATCCAGGCAAGACAGGAGGGGTGTCTGAATACAAGAGAGTCAAAGGTGCTTCAACCAACTGGCACAAAATTAACAGGGGTAGTGTATGACAAAAGGATACCAACGAATCTGAAAAGTAAGGTGTACAAATCAGTGGTGTGACCAGTGTTTCTATGTGACATAGTAATCTGGACAATGAAGGTGAAGCAGGTGAAGAAGATTTAGGTGATAAAAAGTAAGTGCTTGAGACTGGTGGTAGGATGCACACTGTGGGACAAATGAAGAAATGAGGATATCAGTGAAGACAAAGTCCCAGTTACAGAGATGGTCAAGGAGAATGGAATGTTGTGGTTTCTTCACATGTGCAGGAAAGCAAAAGATACTTGATTTATTGATAGATTGATTGATCATTGATTTATTACTATTAATAATAGGGCAAGAGGACTGGTCTTCTAACCATTTTCAGCCAAGACTCAAGCTCAAAGAGCAGAGTGTATGGTAATTTTACACAGTATCACAAGAACAGTCATACAGTAGTTTATTACAAACTACTACATAAAACAATTAGTTATGCAACATCTATCATTTCAGTAAAGTCACAGTAATATAGACAAAATGCAGGTAACTATTTGAAATGTCAGGACCTGCTACAACAGGTCCTGAAATACAGAGACTGAATGGCCTAAAGAACGGACTTCCATATACTAAGTCTGAGATGCCGCTTCTCAGAATATTCCCTTTTCTCCAAGGTATGATTTTACAATTTTCTCAGAGTTGGTATATATAAGTTTGGAGTTGTGGGGGTGCTGGTGGTACTGCCCCCCTGCCCAGCAAAATGAAGTTTAAAACCGAAGATCAGTTTTCAAGATTCATGCTTCTTCTGTGTTTTTGATTGTTTTTTTTTTCAGCTTCTTGATAGTTGGTATTTCAAGTTCTGACATTTCAACAGGGATCCCAAAATCCAGCTATTACAAATATACACTGTATTATTAAGGTATTAACAGCAAATTCACAGGTAGAGTTTAATCAGTAAAGCCTAGGATCTAGAACATAGTAATTATGTTACAGTAACCATTGGGTGAAGAAGACTTGGGAGAGACAGGAAGAAGATTAGAAGAGATGAGGGTGTCCAGCCAAAACATAGATGGACCATCTATGTGTTAGGTAAATTTGAGGCAAGTTTTGCCTCCCAGGCCAAGGACAGCCTCAAAGCATTCTTTAGCTATGTCCGCAACCTCAAAGGCAATACACAATTCTGTGCAGAGCTCATTGTAAATGGAGGCACCTATCCTGAGCCAGAAGATATATCAAACCTCCTGGATGATAAATTCAGCTCCAACTTTACTCCTCTCTCCCCCTCAACCTTCCTTCAGGAAATATCATCAAATATTACTCCCCCTACTATCACTAGGGAACAGGTCCTTAATGCTCTCTCTAAGACCGAGAACACTGCATCAATGGGCCCAAACAATATCCCAGGATGCCTTCTAAATAGCATGAAACATGACCTATCAGGGCCTCTGAAATTACTATTTAACTGTAGCCTCCAAACAGGCTTAGTGCTTCATGAATGGAGAAAGGCAACAGTCATCCCTCTGCACAAAGATGGGCCATCTACAGACCCTGGATACTACAGACCCATAAGTCTCACTAGTCTTGTATGTAAAGCCATGGAAAGAATTATCATGGAGATGATCGATAGAGATATAGTAAACCACCGGACACTGGACCCAACCCAGTTTGGTTTCATCAAGGACATATCATGCCTACTCAACCTAGTGGACTTCTTTGAGAAGGTCACCAAAGCAATGGATGAGGGAAAAATTGTTCACATTGCCTACCTTGACCTGGCCAAGGCATTTGACACAATACCCCACTCAGGCATTCTTGACAAACTCAAGAGGTTGGGTGCAAACCCATATGTCACCCGGTGGATAGCCAACTTGCTCACAGACAGGACCCAGGAAGTTAGAATTGGGGAGTACACCTCTACAAAGAGGCCAATCACAAGTGGAGTCACTCAGGGATCAGTCTTTGGACTGCTCCTTTTAGACATTTACTTCTCAGAAGTTAAGGCCAATGTCAGTGTTCTCTGGCTGACTAAATTTACAGAATTAGGAGCTGTCACTGAGTCTCATACTGGCACAAATATTTTCCAGGTGGGGCTGACACAGACAAACAATGTCAGAGCCATAGACTAAAACTAAATGCCAAGAAACGCATAATAGTATCCTTTGGGAAGTCATCCATCCCTGGTAACTATCATACTGACAACACACCCATTAGAGTTGACCCAGTAGTCAGGGAATTAGGGACACACATAGATAGTAATCTAGCCTCTGATCATTATGTGTCTACAGTGGTGAGGAAATCATTCCATGTTGTGCAACTTATAAACAAAGGTATGGCATCTAATTCCAAGGAAGTCATTGTTCCACTGTATTCAGCATTCATCAGGTCTGTCATTGAGTACAATGCCCCCTTTGGTATGTACCTAACCAGGCATATGCAACAACTGGAACAGCCACAGATGTTCCTCACTAAAAGAATACAGGGCATAAGTAATATGCCCTATGCTGACCACCTCAAGGCCCTATCCCTGTATACTGTTTCCTACAGGCTTTTGAGGGGAGATCTATGCCTGGCATACAGGGCATTGTCAGACCCCACTCTGATGGACCTCCTGCATATCCACAAAACAAACAGTACCAGAATTACCCATTCTAAAGACAAACCTTGCCTGTGATATAAATAGGACCTGCTGGAGAGATAGGTATGTATCCCAAATACTACTCCATCTATAGAACAGGCTCCCCATCAATGTGAAACAGAGTTCCTCCTTAACCCAATTCAAGTGCAACTTGGACAATTGGATGGGTAACTGGAAATTCATCCCTGGTTTGGCACCTATGTCTCTAATGCAAACAGGTAACCTGTAAATGGTTCATCTCCTAGGCCCATGCTTACACTTATCAAGGCTGTCATTACTTGTCAGAGATTCGGGATGCATGGCTAGGCTTAAAAAGGCCCTCATGGTCGTTAGCCTAGTAAACATATATGAACCTATGACTGCATAAGAGAAGACTTGTGACATTCAGACATGACTCTTGAAGATGGTAGGAGAGTGGCACTGAACTGAGAGATGTGGCATTAGCTGACACAACACCATGACCCCATGTAGAAAAATTGGGAAAAACGTAGCTGATAATACTGAGGAAGAGGCAATCAGTAGACGGTTAGTACTTGCTATATTCATTCACAGAAGGGTAAGAAGGGGGTGAGTGGAGTATTGAGACAGGCATTTCACTCACTAAAGTAGGACCTTAGAAACAGTAGCTGTGGATAGTACATTTGTCAGTTGGGTGAAGGCCATACATTAAAAATAAAAATAATGATCCTGGTTAATGAGGACTTTACAGCGTAAGCAGAGTTACATAGAAAGATGAGACGGTGCCCTTTTTGGTTGTCTTTTGTTATATATTGCCAGTGGAGGTTTTAGCAATTCTAGTTAGAGAAGTAAAATAACAAGGGGTAGGGAATGAAGATTTTAGACTATTCACTAATAATTAGTTAATGGTGGAGAAGATGGAGGTAACCATCTGAAATGCCAGGACCATTAGACTGAGTCCTAAAACATGGAGACTGAATGGCCGAAAAAATGGGCTTATATATACCAAGTCTGATGTAACAAATTCTTGGATTATTTTCTTTTCTCCAAGGTATGGCAATCTTGAATTGGAATATATAAGTTTGGGGATATGAGATCATGCTTACCACATTTGGGATGGAGGGGGACTTGCCTTCTGAAAAGAAGTTTAAAGGAGAAAAGCAATTTTGAGCTTTATTCTTCTCCTGGATTTTCAGTCTTCTTGTTTTTGAGTGCCAACATTTCCACTGGGAGCCAAAGATGAAAGGAACATCATAACTGATAGTGATCAAATCTACGAATTTTTGTGAAGAAGCAGACTCCTGACATAATAAGTGAGAAATAGTAGATAGAACAGAGAAAGACAAGTGCTACGAATTTTTGTGAAGAAGCAGACGCCTGACATAATAAGCAAGAAACAGTAGATGGACAGAGAAGGACAAGTGGAGATTATGCAGTGGTGGATGTAGGCAAAACTGAAAACATCAGACTGCTGAAGAGAAGAAGAATTGTAACAATACAGGATGTAAACCAGGCTAGTTCAGCCATGGATTTTGATGGATATATTCTACAATGGAAAGGAAAAAATCATCACCTTACCTGGAAAGAACCCTGTTGGTATAATGATGATTTTACTCCAGGTACAGTGTGATTAAGGCATGATATGTAGTATGCATTGTTATATAGAGGGGGGTGGTTACACATGTACAGCCAAGGCATGCATTAAGGCATATTTATATAAAGGGATGGATATTAATGGACTTGGAAAGATTCAGAGAGTCTGTCAGAGTTTTATATGGGGATAAAAAACAAAGCTTGTTTTAGAAGGGGTGGTTGAGCTAAAAAAAAGAAGGCAGACATGGGTCACCAACTTTGGCAGAATACATATTTATTTATTTATTTCATTTATTTACATTTGTTGCCCGGGAGTGTCCGACTGGACGTAGGCCCATTTTCAGAGGAGGCCTAGGGAGAAAAGCTCCACAGTTAAAATATACAGACAGTAGTTACATTGGATTTACATAGCGATTAACAATTTGATTAACATAGCAATTAATTACAAACATAGTTACAGATGAAGAACATAGTACATCAGTAGACAACTAGAATCTTTATCTGCAAAGTACATAACAGACATTAACAAATGTTACAATAAGAAGTTCCTGCTGTATAATACGTACTAGGCTTATGAACATCCAAGCCTGCTATAATCAAGGTAGTTAGTGGGGTGGAAAGAAAGGTAGTGGTTAGATGGGGTGGGTGATATTAGAGTGGGAGTTGCAAGGGCATAGCCAGCATGTTTTTAGGTGTGCTTTTAGTAAAGTTTTGAAGTGGGTGCATGATGGTACAGAGGTAATTGTGGGTGGGAGGGAGTTCCATAATTTGGCTATGGTGCAAGAGAATAGTGCTTCACCAGCAAAGTTATTGGCTTTAGTGATCTGCAAGTGATTTTTGTTGCTGGATATTAGTGGTCTGGTGGTGTGATAGGGTTGGAGTAGATTCTGGAGGGATGGGACATTTAGTGGATGGTTTACTAGTTTGTGGGTGAGTGTGAGTTGATACCATTGAAGGAGGTGAGGAAGTTCAAGCCAGCCCAGTTCAGCAAGTGAGAGATAGTGGTGACTATGGTAGGATGCCCCTGTGGCGAATTTGGTGATTTTGTTGTAGCAAGTCTCTAGCTTGTTTAAATCGCATTGACTTAGGTTGGTATATATTGAAGAGGCATAAAGTAGGGTAGAGATAAGGTGGGAATTTGCTACTGAAATCTTTGCTGCTTTGGTGAGACGTTGCTTATTTCTGTATAACGCTCCTACTTTTTTGTGGACTTTTTTATGGTCATGGATATGTGAATGCCAAATTTTAGTTTATTGTCTATTTCCATTCCTAGCAATTTGGTGTGTTCTGTAGGGTGTATAGTTGTGTTGTCTTTTGCTGTGATGTTAAAGTGAGAGTTGTTTTGAGTATGTTTGGTGGGTTGGAAAATGAGCAGTTTAGTTTTGTTTGAGTTGAGTATTAATTGGGCATTGGATAGCCAAGTTTCAACAGAGGAAAAGGATTCCTGTGTGACTTTTTGCAGTTTGGGTAGGGACTGGGCTGAGCAGATGATGGTTGAGTCCTCTGCATATTGTATGAGTGTGCCATGTTTGGTGCAGAGGCTAGATTATTGGTGAAAACAGAGTAGGGGTCCAAGGATGGATCCTTGGGGAACCCCTATGGAGACAGGCAGTTGGGGAGATATGTCATTCTGCCATACAACGGATTGTTGTCGGTCAGACAGGTAACTCTGAAACCAGTTGGTGACTGATTGAGAGAAGGATAGGTTATTGAGGACAGAGATAAGTTGTTTGTGTGGGACCATGTCTAATGCTTTAGATAGGTCTAGGAAAGTAGCAGAGGAGAGATAGCCATTATTTTTATGCTGAAGGATAGTGTTAGTAAAGGAGAGTAAGGCAGTGGTGGTGCTATGGTTTGGTCGGAAACCATGTTAGTAAGGAGGTAGTCTGAGACCTGAGAGTGAATGCATCTCTCTAGTATTTTGGAGAGTGGAGACAGAATAGCTATGGAGCGGTAATTGGTTAGTTCTGTGGAGGGGCCGCCTTTGTGGAGGGGAATTATATGTGATACTTTCCGTAGTGTGGGAACATACCTTTCTGACAGAAATCAGTTAATCAAGATGGATTCTGGGTAGGCCAGAGCATCAGCTGTGATCTGTAGGTATTCACTTGAGAGGTTGTCTGCTGCTAATTTGGTGGGCTTAAGTTTAGTTAAGAGTTTTTTTATGTTCAGGTAGGTACAGGAGAAAAAGAGAAGGCAGTGGGGAGATTACTAGTTGAAGGTGTGGGTTGGAGTTGAGGGGGGTTGTGTTGTTTAGCTAGTGATAGTATGGTTTGTGTGAAGTGTGTGTTGAATGAGGTAGCAATATTTTCTGAGGAGTGAGGGATGTTAGGAGGAGGGGTACTGACTTTACCTGGGTGGAGGATGGAGCTTATGGAGGACCAGAATTGTTTGGGGCTGCGTTGGGAGGAGTCTAGGGCAGACTGATAGTAATCGAATTTGTCCTGTTTTCTGTAGCCATGGGGAGGGTTGTGCTTTGGTTCTGGAAAGTCTTATGGGGGCATGGTAATTAAGGATGCTCAGGAAGGCAGTATTAAAAAAATCAACTGCGTCATCAAGACTGAGGTACTTTAGAGGATGCCAGTTACATTCTTTGAGGGATGAGATGAATGTGAGTGGGTTAAAGTTTAGTTTTTTACGTATTTGACAGTAGATGACAGGTTTAGCTTGGTATAGGTATCACTGAGGCTATCTGATAAGCAGCCTGTTATATATGACTGGGGGCTCTTACTGACAAGTATCCAATCCAGGGTAGTGTGCTTGATGGAGTTTTTATTTATCCTGGTTGGCAACTGGACTAGTTGGGTGAAGCCATGAAGGTTTGCATGATAGGTTGGATGGCTGCCAGAACAGGATTGCCAGTCAATATTGAAATCACCTAAAATTATAGTTTCTTGGGGGAGATGGTGGGTAGACCAGCTGAGGAGGTTTTCTAGTGGAGGGATGTTTTGGCCAGGTGGGAAGTAGCATCCAATTATGTTGATGGTTTTGTTTTGGTTTATTTTGAGGTTGGTATATATTATTTCTTCATTGCCTATTTGTGGAGCTGATGATTTTAACATCTGGATGTTTAGATGCTGGTTAAATATTATAGCTACACCGCCTCCTTTCTTGTTTAGCCCATCTACTCTTAGTATGCCGAAACTGGTAGGGAGGATTTGCTCACTGGTAATGTGAGGTTTTAGCCAGGTTTCTGTCAGGATGACTATATCTGGGGAGTACAAGTATATGGTGGCATGGAGTTCAAGGACTTTGTTGGATATACTTCTAATATTTAGGCTTAGTAGAAGGAAGTCACTTGGCTTTCTATTGGCTGTAATATGGAAGAAGTTGTGGTTTCTAGTCTGATGAGGATTGGGGATGGAGATGGTAGGGCCAGGGCTGGGGTGTATATCTCCACTTAGGGCTAGTTTAGATATGCATGAGGTTATTAGTTTTCTCAGTTTTTGAATGTGTTTGTTTATTAGGGAAACTTTATGATTGTGCTCTTTGGGTAATAGGTATGGCGGGAGGGTTACTATGTTAAGTTGTAGGGAAGCATTATGTTTGAGTAATATAGTTGCTAGAATATGCAGGGGGTGCACAGGGATGGTTCTTGAGTTGGTGGGAGGGGAGCTGAGTGAGGGTGAGACATGAGTGGTGGTGTGAGTAGTAGTACAGTGGTAGTGGTTGAGTGGGGGAATGATGGAGCTTTGGTAGGATGTAAGATATGCAAGGAGAGTGCATGCAGTGAGCATAGGTAAGGTATGCTTGTACATGTTAGCTGAGGAGGTGTGATAGTAGTGGGAAGATGGAGGAGGTAGTGTTGGGTTTAGTGTCGTGGTTGGCTATTGGAAAAATGGGAGGGTTTTTTGAGTGAAATAAAGGTAGGACCACTGGGGGCAGGAGGCAATAGGGGGCAGGGTAGGGAGCAAAGCAGGTAGAGGCCCTGTTAGTTGCTCTTATGAGAGGGCTGGAAACAATCAGGTAACAGAGTAAACTGATAAATGAACATATGATAGTGAATGTGGAGACTCAGGTAGGTACCCTGTATTTCTACAAACTATCAGTTAGCTGTGCCCCAGTTCAGGTAGTTTTAATAAGTTCCATGGCAGAGCCGAGCATGAGGTGTTCAAAGGGTGGTTGTAGTTTTAAAAATGGTGCCTGCCACAGGTAATATTTATTAACTTTGGGATTGACTTAAGGTAATAAACAGGGAAGGGGGAGGGGGAGAACAAGGGTGTGAGCAGGCAGTTTGTTTGTACTGCTGCTAATGAGCCAAAGCAAAGACAAGTTTGTGTTTAAGAAACAATCAGAATTGGCCAAGGACTGTTCTGAAACTGTAAGTAATTTTTTAACTATTTCTCAGGTGGAAGAACAGGATAACCTTGTATCAGTAGGCTACTGTGGTCTCAGTTAAAATTAACAAACACAGAGTATTGATCAGTTATGGATACTATTTGCTAACAGAAGGGAATAAGAGAAAGTGGAAGATGTGTGTGGTGGTGGTGGGGGGGGGCTGCTTACAGCCAAAGCACAGTGCTCTCCAGGGGATAATGAATATTGGCTATATATTAACCTTAATCAATGATTCTGGAAACCCTGGATCCACATATGGCTTAGAAGGGGAATGACTGAAGAGACTGGGATATAAGATGAGATTTAGAATTATGAAAAAAACACAGGGACATAAAGAAGACAGTAAATGGCTAGGTTGTAAAAGGCTATGTTGTTAAAAACAAGATGAGGGTAAGAAGCAGAAGACAGAAACAGAATTGTGATGGGAGAAGGGAAGATACTAAGGAGAATATGGTAATACGGTTAGTAAAGCGAGTCGTACACATTAAGGAGAATACGATAATATGGTTAGTAAAGTGAGTCGTACACACCAAGGAGAATATGGTAATATGGCTAGTAAAGTGAGTCGTACACACTAAGGAGAATATGGTAATACGGTTAGCAAAGTGAATCGTACACAGTAAGGAGAATACGGTAATATGGCTAGAAAAGTGAGTCATACACACCAAGGAGAAACAGTAATATTGCTAGTTAAGTGAGTCGTACACACTAAGGAGAATACGGTAATACGGTTAGTAAAGTGAGTCGTACACAGTAAGGAGAATACGGTAATATGGTTAGTAAAGTGAGTCGTACACACTAAGGAGAATACGGTAATACGGTTAGTAAAGTGAGTCATACACACTAAGGAGAATACGGTAATACGGTTAGTAAAGTGAGTCGTACACACTAAAAAGGAAGATGGAGAACAGACACTGCGAAGTAAAAACTTTGAAGAAAGTGCTGTATTAATGGCATTGATAAAACAACCTGATTGGTATATATAAAAAGGGAACATCTGATTCCAAGTAGGCAGAGGCAGAACTGAAGTGTTTTATGGTAGATAGAAAATATCACTGCTAAAAACTGGGGAAGATAAATGAAGTGAAGGGAACACCAACAGTTGTTTACAAAAGTAATCATGGTGCAAGGGCCATACTTGCTGTTATCCATTTACAAAAATGAAAATATGTTATACTCTTGTCATCCCTGACTTTTCAGCTGCAGACTTCATAGTCCAAGTCTGATACCAAGACTGGGTTTTCCTGAATATAGCCAAAATCTTTAGAAAAAATAACCCTAAATCTAGCACTGACAGCTGGCTGCATGGAAGACAAGGCTAAGTATAGAGCTGAGTTACCAGCCCTGCCATTATCACTAGAGCTGGCTGCTACTTTAGGAAATATAACTACTCTGGCAGGCACATTTTTAAGAAGATACTTAAGATCATAGGAAGTTACGAGGCTAATGGCCAAGTTCTACCCTTGTTTCCATGATGAGCACCTAATGCCCATGTCCTGGAACCCCCAGAGTGAATTTACGGTTACCCATCCAATCATCCAGATTGCGTTTGCAGAGGGCCAATGAGGTGCTCTGTTTGACATGAAGTGGGCGTCTGTTCCAAAGATGTGGTAACTTCTGTGAGGTTCTCCAGCAGGTTCTATTACTGTCACATACCAGGATAAGGTCTTTAGAGTGAGTAACCCATATACCATGTGAATTGTGGATATGCAGCATTTCCAATAAAGCAGGGTAAGAGATTGCCTTATATGCAAGGCAGAGATCACCTCTGAGTAGTCTGCATGAAACAGAATAAAGTGACAGTGATTTCACACAATCCACATAGGACAGATGCCGATGTCCTTGAGTTTTCCTTGTGAGGGACCTTTGTGCTATCTCCAATTGCTGCAGGTGGTTATTTATATATTTATAGGTTATTTATATATTTCTCTATTTTGTAGGTTACATTTTATAAGTTCTTATTTATGTTTTGTAGATTGCGTTTTTGCATGCACCAAGGTTATTGCTAGATGCACGCATTGTATTGTGTCCAGATCTGTGGTTTTGGCATTTCTGACCAACATTTTGAATGTTGAAGTTTTGGTCTTCCGATTATATTGAGTAGACCCATATCTATAACTGCACACAAACACACACACACATATATATATAGCTAGATATGGATGCAGTTCAGTTGGTCAAACACTCATTTGTCTGACAGGGTGAACTACAATGACATTTGTGCAACCAGCAGTTTGTGTGAACGTCTGTTTGAGTGACTACTAGTAATGAGGTTGACAAAGGAACGTGGGTTTCTGTTGTGTGAGAATGTATATATGTGTTGGGGTTAGGTAGGGGGGTAGCTTTCATGTATGTACACATGTAAACAGGTGCAATGGGGGGATTTATGAACTGCGTAGAGCCCTAGTGTGGATTTTTATCACCTATCAGTCCTATGCAGTTGTGGACAATGTTTGTGTATACCTCCTTGTTTTTTTTTGGAATAAAATGCTTTTTAGCAAGAAATAAAAACTGAAAGTTCTTTTATAAAGCTTAATTTGAATATGCATAAATAATGAAAAATGTGCATTATATAAACCAGCCCAAAAACGAAACATGCTATTGTAAACATTTGACACAAACTGGCTATTGACTGCTTTCAGGAGTTTGAGTAAGAAAACTTCCAGACTAGCTGTAAAATGTCTCTAAAGTAAGAAGTAAAACTTACCTGTGACAGTGTCTCTCACAAGATTCAGGATCACTCCTGGCTTAGCATTAATATTGAAACACAGGGTGTCATTTTGACTGGGAACTTCAATAATGAAGTGGGGATCGTTATCAGCTGAAAATACAAAAAAAAAAATATTTTCCTTCAAAATTCATGGGTAAAATGGGATCAAAGAACAGAGTCACACAATATACTTACACCAGTATAGCAAAGATGCTGGTGCACTTGTTTAATAATATGTTATTGCAGGATGCTACACGTTAGAAATCTAGTCACATTTAATACATTTTGTTTCAGTGCTCATGACAACTGACCGCACCCAGCTAATGATAAGGACAGTGCAAATGTAGGCACGCACCTACGGTGTTGTTAAAGAAAAGCTGCCTTTGAAACACGCTAAAGCATAAAAAGTATTTCAAGAGAATTCCTGGGTAACTATAATCACCATCTGTATTCTTCACCCAACTTATATATCAAACCAGTGTGGAGTATCACAGAAATTGCCCATCCCACCAAAAAAATGTGTTTTCAGTTTTTTCCTTTAGTAGAAGGCATCCTTCTAAGGTAGGGGTTTTATGCATTATGCCCCAAAAGTACTCATGACTGGGAGAAAGTATTCCTGTATTTCAGAATACAGCTTCTTCTGTCCATATTAAACAATACTGATACCAAAACATCCCCATACAGGATATAATTGAACACTTATGATGTCACCACTGTAACTTGTATTAAGTCAAATCAGTGTTGCTGGTTGTTGTCAAAACATACAAGAACTCTGATATAGACAAATGTGGGAAATAATCAGTAAGGAGCATCATTTTACAAAAATGACTTTCTTAGCATGCACAAATATCTTGCCAGTGACATAGCTCGGAGGGATGAATTCCTGGCTATGAGCCAAGTAACTAGCAACGTGAAGACTAGAGGAGCTTATTGAGGGAGAGAGACGAACATTTATGCAATATTTTCTTCCCACTTTTGGGTGAGGGAGGGTGTATGCCTAGGTTCATGCTCTATGTTAGATTTCTTGGGAGAATGGAGAACTCATGGAGGTAGATGCTGCAAAAGGGGGTGAGACATTTGAGGTTACATCAGTTACTGAAGTGGGTGACCCCTCTCATCAGCTCACTGCATGCCAACTCCTTGGATGTCTACAGGCATGTGCTCAGAGGAACATAAATTGAAGCTCCACTTACCCCCCAGATGACAACACCAGTCACACTGCACGTAACTCTTACCCCGTGGAAAATGAATGAGATCTCAAAGTGACCACAGGGCTGAAGGCTTAATGATCAGAAATTGATGGAAGCCAAACAAAATCACAGATTTCTTAAAATATTGATATGAAATATATTAAAGGGGACTGAAGCTTAAAAACAAACAAGCTTCATAAAATATTGATATACAAGACCGTAAATATACATTAAATATAATGATACTCGCTCCACCCTTAACGTTTCAGGCTGAAAAAGTGTCATTACACTGTTGATTACAGAATTTAAATTTAAATAGGTTGGATAAGAAGTAAAAGAGTCAATTTCCCATTGTAGCAAATACATTATCATACCTTCCCATACACATTCATCTCAATTTTAGTCAAATGTGTGGGTGTGCCATCACAGGCCAGGATTCATAAAAAACAAATCTGATTTAGGTAAAGTGCACCTTGTACACTGAGACCTGGATCCATCAAGGACCAGCCTGGCTAAGGCAAACTTATAGAAATAAAGAATAAATAAAAACTTGGCTCTTAGAAGGACTGAAGAAGCCTCTGTTATGCTTTCCAGCCAACTGTACAGTTCAGAAACCATACATAACACTATAAGCATTGGTGTACACAAACATGTGCATGAAGTACCCCTGATAACCCCGATCATATTCATGATACTCCTGGTAATCCATCTATAATGTTCATGTCTTGAACACATGCCTAGCCATCCAATCCTTCTCCAAGGAGTACATGTACAATAGATAATATAGTGCTTATGTCAAAGCTCTGTAAGCTTTACACACACACACACACACACACATATATATATATATATATATATATATATATATATATATATATATATAGGTTTTCTGCTCAAAGAGATCATTATGTATCTGCATTCTAGCAGGTGAGCATGCCACGTATATGTGGTATGACTGGATTTGCGAAATATCCCTGTTTCCGTTGTGCACTTCTGATTTTATCCTGAAATCAAATCCCCCGCACTACCTACATTAAAAGTCTCTGTTTCCTGATACTCCCCACAAATCTACATGATTCATAATTATAAATTCAAATGTGAAAAAGCCTGATGGATATCATAACATTTTGTTTTTTTTCTGCATCCTGTAACTGACAAACTCTGCCGTGACTTGCCCTTTTGTAGTCCCAACACTTCTGGCTGGCTGTTGATCCAACTAGGGCTAAGCTGCTCAATCAGTAATTAATTCAAACATATTGTTCATTACAATGTTCTTTTCTGTGGAAACTTCTTATGTATACATGGAAAAAAGGAAAACACAAGTAATCCACAGTGTTCAAGCAGGGTCTGGTATCCAACCTATGTGAAAATGTTGAAATTTCCCCTTTTATATATAAACCCTTTAAGACAGATATATTAGAGGATGTTCGGTTTATACAGCTTATTGCTTAATCTTGTACTTGTGAAACAACTTACATGTAGGACAGTCTGCATGCTGAAGTTTCTTTGCATATTTTCTTAAATGCTACAGTTCTATTTACAACTAAAAGACTACCAACTTGTGTTAAGACAGTTTAGAGGAATTATTTTTATCTTGACCATATAGGGTTTTATTTATAAAGCTTTGTTGTAAAGCTTTATAGTGCAAGCGTGGCTAAAAGCTCGACAGTTCATGACATAATAATTATAGATTTGTATGTTTTTATATATATATATATATATATATATATATATATGTATATATATATATATATATATAGGTGTGTACATAATATATATATATATATATATATATATATATATATATCTATATATACAGCTACATTTACATAAAACACAGAAAACCATGCGCAGAAGGAAGCAGGTCTCCCAGGTAACTACCTGGAAGCAGCCTGCCTTGAGTTGCACGTTAGAAGTGTTAGTGCAGCAATGTTACATTCCAAATCACAATGGAGCAGGCCAGAGGAGTCCTTATCAGGATAACTGGGTAAGGTAGAAGGGAAATTCTGCCATAAAGAAAGAAGCCTTTTCTTTTTTTTTTTGTTTAATCTCGGAGAGGTTGGAGAAGGAGTATTCTAACTAAAAGAAAGAAGAGTATTGTTACAATAAATCCAGAAAGACTGAAAGGAACTGTTCCTATAGTGTGCTAATATGCTACTGACTCAAAACTGTAAAAAAAAATGTTGGATTGTTATCATGTACAACTTGTTAACTTCCTTTAAGTACTGTTTTTTCTGTTTTGAACTGCATTGTAGAACAAAGCTGAACCGTGAAACAAAGCTAACAATGAGTAGTAACTATGTGTCTTGTTTTGATTTACCCCCATGCAAAGTCTAAAGGCAGATGCTTTCATCTTTTCTGCTGACTTTGTAAAATAACCCAATACTACCCATAAGAACTGGCTCCAGAGACTGTTTATTTTACTGTTAATACCAGTCTACATTGTCGTTAATACCAGTCTACATTATCGTTAATACCAGTCTACATTGTCGTTAATACCAGTCTACATTATCGCTAATACCAGTCTACATTGTCGTTAATACCAGTCTACATTATCGCTAATACCAGTCTACATTATCGCTAATACCAGTCTACATTATCGTTAATACCAGTCTACATTGTCGTTAATACCAGTCTACATTATCGTTAATACCAGTCTACATTGTCGTTAATACCAGTCTACATTATCGCTAATACCAGTCTACATTGTCGTTAATACCAGTCTACATTGTCGTTAATACCAGTCTACATTATCGCTAATACCAGTCTACATTGTCGTTAATACCAGTCTACATTATCGCTAATACCAGTCTACATTGTCGTTAATACCAGTCTACATTATCGTTAATATCAGTCTACATTATCGTTAATACCAGTCTACATTGTTGTTAATACCAGTCTACATTATCGTTAATACCAGTCTACATTATCGTTAATACCAGTCTACATTGCTGTTAATACAAGTCTACATTATCGTTAATACCAGTCTACATTATTGCTAATACCAGTCTACATTGTCGTTAATACCAGTCTACATTATCGCTAATACCAGTCTACATTATCGCTAATACCAGTCTACATTATCCCACTGATGATTCTGTGTGCGGAAAAAGCTTTTCTTTTCTACAAACTGTAACCTGTAAGAGTCCTTCCTGCCTGCCATCTGTCGGAGCAGTTCCAGTACCTGTGAATAGATTACTGCTTAATTACGAGACTGATAACTGTGAGGGATGAAGCTTAGTTTTTTTCTTTATTTGTTGACTTCTCTGGGCCCCTTATATGAAAGTTTCCATTATTTAATGTCAGATTCCATGCCGGTGAGGAATCAAAACACTGAACACAAATGGCCAAAATATCAGCATGATAAAAAATAAAGATGTTTACTTACTAGGCTAGCGATCCAAGAAGATCTTCAGAAGCCAAGCCATGCATTCCCAATAAATATGGTAAAACTAACTTAGAGCCACATGAATTATGAGTAAAAATAACCCATGGGCAGGCAGCCATTTACATGTTATCTCTGTCTATAAGGGACAATGCTACCAATCCAGGGTTAAACGTGTGGTTTCCCATCCACTCATCTAGATTATACTTGAATAGAGTAAGAAACATACTCTGTTTTACATTATACCTGTCAATTGTCCAGATGTTTACAGAAGGTCCTGATGTTTACATCATATTTTTGGTCTGTTCCTCATAAACTTTGTGGTTTTCTAGCAAACCATTGAGGATTTAAGTCAAGAAATAATGACATTTATTTGAGTTTCAGAGTTCATATTTTTCAGAAAATAAACTCTAATGGAAATCTTGTTATATCAGGAAGTTTGTGATTAATATGTAAAATCTGACCCTGATTTGGGGCCTTTGTCCTCCATTGTTTTGGACTTTGTCCAGATTTCTTGTTCTTAGAGTTTGAGAGGTATACATTACATGGAGGGAAGATAATCCCAGGGAAGTGGTATTTTCTGTCAGAATGACATCTCTTGAATGGGTGTTTCTTCAACTATTGGACTAGATGTGGTCATTAGAGGATGTAATTGAGACAGAGATTGCCTCTGAGTTGCCCATAAGATACCAAAAGGAAAGGAAAGGGCTTTGAGATGTTCAGTGAAGCTTCTGTGATTAAAGCCCTTGAATTTCTTAATGAGAAAGTGTTGTGGTCACTTGAGTTAGGTCAGTTGTTTGGACAGGTGCATACAGAAGGAGGCATTATATGCAAGGATCAGCCTAATGAGTGTAGAATACAGATGCCCCATAATGAATAAGCTTCACAATGAAAAAGGATTCCTTGCAACAATGGATGTAAGCCTTTTTGCTGGACCTCCCCTGTGTGTTGGGGGGGGGCACTCCCCACAAACCTCCATATTCCAACTCCACCATCGACACCCTAATCATTATCAGCCATTTTCTATTTTTCTCAGTGGGGGTGGAACGTCGCTTCAAATCTCTCCAACTTTCCTGATTCAACGCTGCTCTCCTATTTTCTTTGAACATCATGCCTGACTCTCACAGGTCTTCTCTATCTATCTCATCGCTGCATGTTGTCCTCATTTTTTTTTTGCTTTCTTCTTGTCTCTCCCAAATCTTCTTTACTAGATCATCTTCTGCTATCCAGCATGTCAATGAACCACCATAGTCTGTTCTCTGACCTAAATTGGAGATACTTTGCCTTCTGCTCTCATGTCTTCACTTATTTGCCAGTCCCACAGTGTGGCAAAAAGTTTCTTTAATGTGATTGTGGAAACCAGGGATTCAGAGACAGATTTGCTGCAGTAAGGAAGCATCACATTATCAGCTGATTTGCATGTTTCTGAATCACCTTAGGACTGGCCACAAGTGCAAATGCGACTTTGCTACACTGCCAGCAGCACAAGCATCACATTGGTGTAGGTACTTCCTCATGCTCTCCCCAATACACATAAGCATTTTGAAACATACATGAGTATATAAACACACACACACACACACACACACACACACACACACACACACACACACACACACACACACACACACACACACACACACACACACACACACACACACACACACACACACACACACACACACACCCACACACACACACACACACACACACACACACACACACACACACACACACACACACACACACACAACACACACACACACACACACACACACACACACACTTTGTCAAACTCAAACTCAGACACTCACCTTACATAAAACACCCCCACCTCATCACACTCAGACACACACACACACACACACACACACACACACACACACACACACACACACACACACACACACATATAAAACAACCCACACAAACACAAAACAACCCTATCTCCTAAATTCCTCCCTTAGTGTCACCAGCCAGGCAGACACATGCTCACACTTACCTGAGACCACTCATTCCTGTACATACACTCACACATGCAACCACACACATGCAGATGTTCCCAGTACTGCCTCTCTACTAAACTCATTGGTACTTGCCTGTAAGGCAGTCTCACCCTTTGAAAGTAATGGGTGAATGCTCAGTTTATGCCATGTTAATTAATATGGCTGGTGGTAGTGATTTGAACAACCAAGCAGTTCTATTATCTACCTGGCTGCATAAATCAAATACCTCAAATATTTCCATAGGAGAGCACATGACTCATTTTACATTTGTGGTAGCTCAGAGAGAGAGCCCATCATGGTGTTGCACCTCATAGAGATAAAGCACTATGGGAGTCTGTCTCTGAACCAGAAATGGCTACTGCCAGTGATAAGGAGGGCCTACTGCTGACAATAACATCTCTGAATCTCATTGTATATTAATAAATTCATAAATTGTATATTCATGTCTGATAATTTTTGCTTATATATCTCTGGACCCATTACTTTACTTACTTCACTTAGAGTTTCAAAACAAAATAGTCTCCGATGTGTACGAGTGGATATAATAACTAATATTAACATTTTAAATTAACCTTTTTTAAAATTAACATTAATCTCATTAAAAGAGTTCTCTAACTATCTGTGTGGTAAAGTTTTCAGATGCTGCCCTGTCTAACGTTCAGTCTACTTTCTGCCCTGTTTCTTTCTTTTTTTTTTTTTTTGTAATCCAAGGCTCTAACCTCAGTCTATTACATTTTACCATCTATACCAACTCCATTATTAAGTCTCAAAGACTAGGAATATCTTCCTTTATGTAGATGAACATATCTGTGAATCTGGCACCTTTCCAGAGAGTACATGCATTTCTCTCTCTCAGTTCCACACTAACCCAGCTATATCACAATTGTGAACTCAAAAAACTCTACACTACTCAAGTGATGTCATGGTTATGAAATCAAACTGCTCTACAGTAGCCCAGTGATGTCATGATTGGGAGCTCAAAGGACTCACAGTTAGTCTTAGGAAAAACAGTCCCCTAGATTTAATAAAATCTGTGTAGGCATAGTGTAGAGCCTACACAGAAGGTACCATGTCCATGTACGTGCGGTTGCTCGCCATGCATATTAATGATGGTGGGCTGGTGAGGGAGAGCTGTGGAACAAGGTTATTAAATCAGTGTAGGGAGTGTGCTACTAACTCTGTCCGCAGATGAGAAACACACCCCCTGCACTGTCAAAGTGAAATTTATAAATTGTTTTTTTTTTTTTTTTAAGTTTGCGTGGCTGGCGTGCAACAATTGACACATGCAAGACATCTAAAAATAAAAACCGGATACATTTAATTATTGCAAAGGTCAGGTTTCAGCATAGCTGTGCAGGTTTGCATGGCATGGTGCCATGCTCAGCAGTGCTTAAACATAGCTGAGAGGTATATGTAAAAGTATGGCAGCATTCTACAGATTCACATAGCCAAATGGTTAGAGTGACAGCCTTATGTGCAGTACGTGCAAGGCTTGAATACACAGAGAGTGACAGCCTTGTGTGCAGTACATGCAAGGCTTGAATACACAGACAAGTTATTAAGCATTTATTTTGCCAATTATTTCTAAATCTTGATGTGCTGCACTCAGCTAAGGTCCACTAAGCACTGCTAAACCTTGCCAAGCACTGCTTAAACAAGATCTGTTTTAACACTGCTTGGCACCATGCAGCTATGCTTAGCTGTTTTGCACACTAAGTGGTTCCAAGCACTGCTAAGCACTGCCAGTTTAAACACTGCTCAGCTCAGCTGGCTTGTATGGTGCTAAATGACGTGCTGCATATTTAAAAAATGTCCGGTGGCATTAAAGGGCAGGAAAACAGGCTATATAAGTGCAACAGGCAGGAATACACTGGAACCAGTTGGAGTTTGAACTGTGTAGGAACTATGGCAGGTGTTGGAGTGAGTGTGCTATTCTGGGAGCAGCTGTGGGGCATTCTGGAGTCTAGGGTCATGGTTGGACTCCCAGTGAAAGACCATGAACACCGGCTGCTGCAAGGCCAGTTCCAGGAATCAGAGTACAAGGCAGAGGCCTGGGACTGGCTGGCGCATGATCTCACCTGTGCTATAGGTATCCCCCACACAGGTGAGCAGGTCCATCATCACTATGATGATCTGAAGCATCAGAAGAGGGGACCTCTGGACACCTGGGTCCAGGATGCTCAGGATGGGAATGCCCCACAAGTTTGTAAGTACTGTTAGCATTGTTTTACCAATACCTAATCTGAATTTGTGATAGACAGGTACCCATAATGATGTGCTTCTTTCCATACAGCTGCAGAGGAGAGAGCTTGCAACTTAGAGGCCCATGCGGGGCACCTGGCCAGCTTGCACCATACGTGTGGTGAGTACAGATTAATTTGCAATCTATAGTCAAATACACAAGATAGAGAAATTCATTCACTGCCAGTAGGTATACACAGTGCAGATTTGTGTATTGCAATGAATGTGGATGTAGGCCTGTACTGCAACAACTGACTACTGCCAACTATACTGCAATAAACATTAAAGCATTAAACCTGATAATGTTAATGAAATAAAGCTTCTACTGCAATAATTGTAGAATTACAGCTGTATTGCAACACCATCATTATATCAACTGTTGTTCAATAAAGACTCGGAAATATACCATAATAACTGCATGAAGGTACCCCTAATAAAGTTGTGTTGTGCAATATGTATGTAAGTAGGGACATTGTCCATGAAATTGAGCATGACATCTTCTGTGAAATAAAAACAGAAAGAATACCACTAATTGACTCAAGGTTTAGCTAAGAAAGAGTGTTATGCGAAACTGTAGATTTAGAGCTGTACTACAAGATATATGCATTATGACATTTGTTCTGCACTAACATCTGAAGCAATACCAGGAACACCCAAGGTATATTGTGTATATCAGGACTGTCTTGTGTTAACCATTGCATTTCAGCTATATGCATTCCCGCTCCAAGGCATGGTGCTGCAGGCAAGTATGAAACCGTAATAGCTATAGACTGCAAATATACTATCTGCAATTGTATATGGATCAGGTGGCCAACCCAATACTCCAATATAGTTTGTACATGTCACGGATATTTTTACTCACTAAGAGTTTATTGTGCATGCCTGCAGTCTATGCATTAATGTACAGTTTACCTAGTATCTCTGTCATGCATGTGTGCTCAGCTGTCACTGCAGTCTTGTATATAACTGTACTACTAGGAACAGGCCATATGTTGTCTCCAGGTGAGCTCTAGGCAAACATCAGGCAGCCAACAGTCAGCAGTAGCTTAGTTTTTAAATGCTGTGTCTGATGTACATTTTGTCATACACAGACCAGGGTTCAAATCCAGTGACAAGTACTAAGAAATATTACTGAATCAGTTATGTATTGTTAACAGATGTTCTCCCCACAGGAATTACAGGTAAATGGGTGCAGTAGCCCTTATTAATGCTTAATAATTTGTGTGTTCAGATGTAACAGAGTGTTAACAGCATTGCTCAGGAGTGTGATAAGACATCAGGAAATAAAAGCAACAAGTACAACAGTAATAAAAGATATTACAATAAATATAATGTGTAATCTTGGTATGACTGTATGCCTGGTATGTCTCTGAACATTTATTGATAGTCTAATCCCATGCCTGCCAAGGATGGCATGATAGTTGTTTAATCTCTGTACCATACATAATACATGTCTGTCAAGTGTCACGCTATCACAGACTGTAATCGCTGCTCCCTAATTCCTCTGTCACAGATCTATCATCTGCATGATTATGTCAATAGCACAGTCACACTACATCAGTCCACAGTACACCTTGGTAGTTATATAGGTCCACCTGACATGTAATAGTCCTCTGTACTTATGTACCTGTAAGTGTTACTTCTTGGGCCATACTGTCCCCATGCAGATAGCTTGAGAGGTATGTACGTGGTACAGGGGTCTATATCAGAACATCAAAGTTTTAAAACTTCAAATGTTTTAATATCGACCCATTTTAAGCGAACGCTAAAAATAGCGAAGCTGCAGAACACCAAATGCTTTCCTAGGAAAAGAATTTGGTTGGCCGGTTCTGTGGCTTCGCTATTTTCAGCGCTGTGGTGGAAATTTACGGGTCTGGTTGAGGCAAGTGTGCGATTGTGTGGTTGTTAGGATTAGGGTGCGGGTTAGGTGAGTTAGGGTTAGGGCGCTGGTTAGGTGAATTAGGGTTAGTGGCGGGTTAAGTGAGTTAGGGTTAGGGCACGGGTTAGGTGAGTGTGCGATAGTGATGGACCTTAGGGTTAGGGTTTGCTTTAAGGTAAGTGGATAGATAGTAGTGTATGTATAGTTTAGTGTAGGGTTAGTTGTAGGATTATAAGTGTATGTGTGTGGATTGATGTTTTTTAGGTGTGCTTGTGTTGTGTGCATGTGTTTCAGAATAGCAATTTTTTTCCCCAAGGAACAAATTTGCTGTTCTGAATGTTCGATATTATGTGGTTTAGATATTTTAGGTTCGATGAAATAGCGTTTGCTATTTTCATCTTTTGATAACTTGATATAAACATGTGCTACAGAAGCTATAGAGCACTGTTATACATAAAGGAATGACAGACCTGTAGAGTATATAACAGTACTGGTGCAAACTATATAGCCTATATTGGTATTAATGGACTGTATTTCTCTCACCCCCCACCCCATATCTTCATCATAACTTATTATTGTTATACACTGGCTATGGTTTACTATTAACATATGCTGTTGTCTAAATGTTATGTTGGGCCTTGTATTTTATTATTGTTATGTATTACAATGGCTGCATACTAACATATCTTGTTGAATTGCCTATGTTGTTGGCCTTATGCAGTAACTGTTACTGACATGCTGTTACTATACTGACTGTTACCTTACTTATTGTTGTGTTCCATATACTATGCATTGTTATGTTGCTGGGTTATTTGCAATGATCTGGCATGTTGTTATAACTAACTAAATGTTTTGTTCATTGCTAACCTATACACATTGAAATACCACAACTCCGCAGCTCGAATGAGTAGGCCAATCTTGGCGATCTGCCTACCCTACCTCAGATAGCCATAGCACTGGGTCCCAACATGTCTGGGACCCAAGCCACTGGTGCCTCCTTTGCTAGCCCTGCACCACTTATGGGTGGAACCACCTCAGGCAATGGGGCCAGTTCCCACAGAAAGCAAGTGTGGAGGGAGGGTTGTCACCCATGATCAGCTACCGGTGATAGTGCACAGGATAGTTCATCTTAGGTATGAGCAATGCCTGCTCCAGATTGAGGGCAGACTCACCAACCTGGAGGGGCCTGGTGGCCCTGACACCCAGCCTCCAGCACAGCCACCTTTGGGGCAGTGAAGGAACAGTGTTGACTGCCTATGGGTGGGGCACTCAGTCACACTGCTGCCATCTGGGGACACATGCACCTCTGATTCCACAACACCCTCCCCATCCAAGGTGTATACCCCCCTCATGTGTCATGCACTGCCCCTGTATGCTGTCTTGTCTGTCCACAAATGCAGCCTCTCCTACCCAACCTACCTGCCCACATGTACCTATATTCCTTCCCCAAAATTCCACTCTCTCTTTAAAAAGGATTCTGTCCCACAAAGAATATCACCCCATACATAGCTCTCCATTTTGCACACATGTCCACTGGACACAAATAATTATTACATTAATTAATGAACACATTTATGTTGCCCTCACCCCTCTCTCTGGGGTCTGAGGCTCCAAATTCCAAATTCTGTAAAACCTGCACAGCTGTTGCTGTAGAAGAAATGGAAATCTATGGTCCTTTCGTAGACACTTCCTGCACAATCCTATCTGCCTTTCAGTATGTTTTCCCCCTGCTTGCTCCCATTTCACCACTTTCCTATCACCCCCTTTTTCTTTTCTTTTTTTATTTTTAGAGCGGTTTTAAGTGGAGCCAAGCCATGTGCCACGCAGTTTACCTTTACATGTGCATATTGCACAAGGGTGAACAGCAATTTTCCGAAAGGCAGTTTGCAAAGTTTGCAAATGCCGAATGGAAAAAGGTTCAATTTTGCAATGAGCAAATGCACAGTGAGATTTGCTCATTGCACATTCGATATTCTGGGGCAGATTGCACTATAGTGGGGATTGGAAAATTGTTCCTTTCCCCACTGTAGTGCGATATAATAGAATAATAAAGTAGGGGGTGTGGGTGTGCAGCCCCCCACATGGGGGTGCAGGGGGGCTTGCCCCCCTGAATTACACTTTATCTAATTTTTTTTTCATCATTAATGTTCGAAAATCAGTGAATCGGCTTTTCGATTTGCTGATTTTCGAAGATTTACAACTGTCGCTGTTTTAAATTTCATGGATATGATTCGCTCATATGAGCAATCGCACCACTGTGTTTCGTTGTTATGAAGGTAAACCGTGCCACGCAAACCCATGAAAACCTGCTTAAAACTGCTTAAAAGTGCCTAATAATCTTATGTGTTTCTCACAGTGATAGGCACATCTGAAAAATGATTTACCCTGCCACGTCTTAAACCCAGGCCCCTGTTAACTACAGTATGATGTATTAGCCCATTAACCCCCCTCAGCTCTGAATTAAATAGGTGTTGCCACCAACATATACTGATTGCCACTGACACACTGCAAGTACATATAATGGGGGGATTGGCAGTGTACTTGGGAATATGATGCAGACACTACACCAGTACACAGCCAAATAAATAATAATGGATGTACATGAGGCCTGGGATAGCAGGTATAGCTGTCAACTGTACAGACTGTTGCAGAATGTCCACAGTTGTGTCCCCTAGTTTTGGCATGGTTTTCAGAAGAACATATGTGTCTAGTAAAGTACTGGCAAGACATGACAGATTGAGGTTAAAAAATCATGACAGACATTTGAGTGTCACATTTCATACCCTTTACAAAACACATGCTAATGCAAATCCTGTGTCACAGACTGCATGCATGGACATATACCTTGCAAATACACCTGCTGCAGCACAGACTCAGCAGTTCAGTCTGTTAAATGCCATGCATGCAGTACAGTTTGCCACCTTCAGTCCTGGATTCAAATTCAGTGTGCTGCACTTCAATTACTTTCTTTTGAATACAGCAAATAATAACTGAGTCATGTAATTTTAAACAAAACAGGTTGCTGCCACTAAATTAACTGCCACCCATGCTAGCAAGTCAAAGGCCTGTGGGTAGGGACACACTGCACATATTTGTATAGCCTACCTATATATCGCCTACTACTCTCTCATTGGCACTGTTACATAACATATGAACCTTAAGCACATGCCTCATCTGGACTGTTATGGGTATCCTCACCCTGGCTTTGCTGTAATGACAGAGCTGACACTGCTCCCTCGCTGGCACATACACCTTGCTGTCTTCCAAAGTATTCACACTCCCCCCATGTGTCCTATGCAGCCTGCAACATATCCAGCTGTATGTTAAGCTACTTGCTACAGACCTACCATGCCTCATAAACCCTTAGAACAAGGGAACCAGACAGAACCCATACATAAAGGGGGGGGGCAAAGGTTCAGAGACAGTGTCATCTTTCACAGTGTACCCCTGCAAACATAGTGAGCTGATAGAATAGCAGATACTGTATCAGTATGCACATTCTGATGGGTATGTTGTCTGACACTCACATGTCTCTTCCTCAATACTGTATCAGCATGCACATTCTGATGGGTATGACGTCTGACACTCACATGTCACTTCCTCGATAACTGTATCAGCATGCATATTCTGATGGGTATGTTGTCTGACACTCACATGTCTCTTCCTCGATACTGTATCAGCATGCACATTCTGATGGGTATGTTGTCTGACACTCATGTCTCTTCCTCGATACTGTATCAGCATGCACATTCTGATGGGTATGTTGTCTGACACTCATGTCTCTTCCTTAATACTATATCAGCATGCACATTCTGATGGGTATGTTGTCTGACACTCACATGTCTCTTCCTCGATACTGTATCAGCATGCACATTCTGATGGGTATGTTGTCTGACACTCATGTCTCTTCCTCAATACTGTATCAGCATGCACATTCTGATGGGTATGTTGTCTGACACTCACATGTCTCTTCCTTGATACTGTATCAACATGCACATTCTGATGGGTATGTTGTCTGACACTCACACGTCTCTTCCTCCTTAATGACCTCAACCCACAATGTTTAACACTTAACTGCCAGATAACCACAATGTCATGGGACAATGGCCAAACACAGCATGCAATACTGTGGACATACCTCATACATCCTAACAGTGGACAGTATTTGTCCCAATCCTCTGTGATGCTGTAGTCTCCACACCTCAGTAATGGCCATCTTAAAGACTAAGAAAGTGGCCAAGGCCTATATATAGGCCTTAAATATTGCACTGTGGTGCCATGTCATTAGCTAATGAAAGTGCAACTCAGCTGTTTTGAATGCAATTAGCAAGTCTAAGCCATGGATTGGTGCACAGGCAATTACCTGTTAATGAGCATTACCTACAAAAGGTAAACAATTGCCTATGGGAAACAGGTCTGTATTTTGCTTTACCAAGACTGACTATGAGTTATCAAGCTTTTTTCTTGAGGATTTGTTCACAAAAGGATTACAGTACTCTACCAGGTATGTAATACATGTTCCCATATATGGGATGCGGATGGGAGGATGGAGGTATGGAGAATAGGGATTACAACAGTAGGCCTGTAGTACATCTTTGGGAATGACATGTCAGTGATACTCTGCTGTCCAACAGCTACAGGCAGGCCTCTCAGCTGTGCCTGCTGTGAATCAAATTACAGCTGTGGCCCTCTCTCTCCCTCCTACAATGGTCGGCTTCTGTATGAAAGATAGTGGATTATGAGTCAAACATACTGAGAGTAGGTAAGGGTGGACACAGCTGTAATATCACATGATGTACTGTTATTCAGCCCCTCAGTCTGTTAATGTCACACAGGAATAGTTCAGACATTGTACAGGTGTCGTTGACTGTCCATGATGTACTCTGGCTAGGTCACTGTGTTGTCAACATTCGTATCTCATCGCTTGATAAATATGGCTAACATACATGGCAAACCCCTACAGCTGGAATTCAGGTCATAGCCATTAGTAATGAGGGGACACAGGCCCAACCTCAGTGACAAAGTGTACATATTGGCCATACAAAGTTAGACTATGAATAGACTAACAGGTATCACTGTAGCAGATTGACAAGGGTGCTTGAAGGAGGACTGCTGCCCATCCACCACCTGTCACAGGTGTCACATCATGGGTCATTCGACACATGTTTCAGTCTATCATGGAGGTGCAGGCATGTTCCAAATGCAACACCAGATGGATGCTCAGGATTATGGATGCAGCACAGTCTAACATCTGTGACTGGCTCCACCACATGGGTGAAGCTATGGATCAAGGATGGTGGGCTGAGACATTGTCAGTCTTTGACAGCATGATGTCTGTGCTGGAGCATATGGTGGAAATAGGGCATCGGACATGTAGGCATAGGTCAGCAACACCATCTGCTGAGAGTCCACATGGCTGTGCACACTCAAGCTCCCATATTGGCAGTACCTCCAGCACTACAGAGGATAGTGTGCTGTCCATACCATGTTGTGACAGGCCATGGGCACATGGTCCTGGGAAGTCCCATGGGGGAAACAGGCCCAGCAGACACCAGTCACCATCAGCTACTAGCACCACATCTGACCCTGGGCATGGTGGTGCCACTGCCTGTCCTAGCAGATCCAGTTCCCATGTTTGTGGCCAGAGTCAGTGAACTGTCCACTCTGCCATGGATGGTCCACAGCTGTCCAACATACACATATGTAGGACTAGCACTGGGCTTGACTGTGTATACGCACACACTCAAACATCACTGTCACATGCAGGTCACCAACAAACACACATGGCACCTCTCCATGGCTAACCAGTGCCCCTTCCTGACTCACACACATGCTGTCAACTGTTTGGTACAACCTAGGCCACTGGCACCTCCGCAATGCACCCTGTGCATATGATGATGCCTGTGCCACATCCCTGCCATTCATGCCATCACTACAGGGACATGCAATTATGTGTCTGATGCACAGGGAGATTACATTACTTTACGTGTAGTTTTAAAAGCTGAAAGACAAACAACAACAATAACATGTACTTTTATAGTGTGTAGTGTTATGCCATGTCAGGTGTTGTGGTCCATGACAGGTGCTGTATGCTGGCATGCGTCATGGGTACACCTCAAAGTTTGTGTACCTTTGTTGCAAGATGTTAGAGTGGTAGTAGTGTTTTAGACTGACAGGTGTGTCACAGAACTGTGTATGTTTCTGTTCCAGGTGTCTGAGTGGCTACACTATGGTGTTTGCATTTATTCATACACCTTTTGGTGTTTGGAATATTTTGATTTCTCAATAAATTTATTTTGATGGGATGTTTTCCATTTTGTATTTTTTATTTTATTATTAGAGCCTTAGAGTGCTGGCTGCTGTTTAACATTTGACTTCTTGCCTTTTGGCCTGGCACCTTGCTGTACTTGCGTGGGATTTGGATAAAGTTGTTACCTAGGTACACATGTGCAGAACAGTGTGTTGGGACAATGGGGGCAGTCACTGTAATTATGCATGCATACTCTGTGACCAGGCCTGCTACCCATGATATGTGTCAACTGGGTGTTCTGTAGATAAAGCTGTATGTGGCGGTGGACAACATCTATGAGGTAGATGTGGATATTGAGGAACGGCAGCTAGTCACAGGGAAGTAAAATGCATGACAGTTGCAACCCATATTGCCACTGCTGCATGGCAATATTTTAGACACTAACAACTACAAGATTGCCATTACTGAGATTAGAACCCCTACCTATCGAGCCGTAAACACTATAGCATTAAGTGCTTATTGCATGCTCCACTGAGCTTATCTGTTAATAGAATGTCAGCCAGTGATGTTAAGGTGGATGACATCAGCCTTGTAAAGGAGGCCAATGGGGAGACTGACAGGTAGTCACAGGGCCTTATAATGTATAACCATTGCACATAGATAGGCAATACAAGCATGTGTACACTACTGCAAGGGGATATATTCACACACACACACACACACACACACACACACACACACACACACACACACACACACACACGTGACTTTACTGAGATTAGAGCCTCTACCTATCTAGTAGTATACACTACAATACTAAGTACTTATCGCATGCACCACAGAGCTTATCTGTTTGAGAATGTCAGCCAGTGCTTGAGAATGTCAGCCAGTGCTGTTTAGGTGGATGACATCAGCAGGAGTTGACAGGGAGGCTAATGTTGAGGAAGATGCTAGTCACAGGGCCATAAAATGATAAACCATTGCACAGACATAGGCCAGATGGGCATGTCTGTATTGCTGTGAGGTACATATCCATACACACACAATGTAGCTGATGTGAGATTAGAACCCCATCTACCTACTATTACACTCTGTAGCTCACAGCACTTATTGCACACACCACTGGTTACAGCTGATGTATATGTGGCTACAGCCACAGTACTTGTGGCTACTCAAAGTGGCCCTGTATTACACAGCATGTGTGGCCTGCAGCATGAGCCTGCTTTATGCTGTAATTTTCTCCATTGTCCTAGCAATGGGGTACCTGTTGATACCCCTGCTATGTGTGTACAGTTACCAGTGTCACGATGTGTGGCTGATTGCATTTTGCTTGGTGGACAGTTGGACAGTGACAATATAGCTAGTCCAAGTCCTACACTGCAGCCATTGCACATTACAACACCTGCTCAAAGTTGTCTGTCTACAGGGTGACATTCCACAGGCACCGTGTTCTGTGGTTGGGTGGATTATGTCATTATGCAGCCTTGTTCTGTTATTATCAGACAACTGTTTTGTGAATAGGTTCAGATAACCCCAGCAGTCTTTGTGTAAGTGTGGATATTCATACATCCCCATACACATGTGTGTATGTATATATATATATATATATATATATATATATATATATATATATATATATATATGTATATATATATATATATATATATATTATAAAACCACGGCTTGGAAGAAAAGTACTTATTATAATTAACCTTCTATATATACGGAAATAAAAATCGACAAATAAAAAATGACTAGAGACTCTAAATTGATGATTAAGCTTTCATTCTTTAATGTTAACAGAACTTCGTCAGAATACAATATAATTAATAACAGTGGTATAGATATGAAGAATCAGAACATGTGAGCTAACAGTAACCAATAGAATTCAATAAACAACTTTCATAGTTGAAGTACAGTAAGCAGTAATATGCCAGTTTTTATTTGAATTGTCACTGTGGAATTAGAATAGTTAGATTAATTAGAATACATGAATAAACATGAAGTGATGTAAGAGAATCTGTAACCATAACATTCTAAGATTTAGTTATGCCATTTAAGTGCACATTTTATATTAATATGATGTTAAGTTGTCAATCTCTCCTTCATTCTTGCTGGATGGGTTCGGAGCCGATCCTCGGCTCCGACTCGGCCACTTACTAAAGATCGAGAGCTAATTTTACCGGCTCGAGGCAACCCTATATCCCATGATGCAAGGCGATAACTACCCAGATCTCGTTTGCTGCTTTCGCTTGCGAGGTGCTCTTTTTACCGGCTCTGTGTTCCCTATTTTTCCAGTTATTTATCCCTTCCCCTAAGTTAGGCCTTAAGCCCCCCCTTCCATAATTTTTTGTCAGGGATTCTGTGTGGTGTTTGAGTGTGTTTGTATCCCTGTTTTAATTTTATTGGATTGGGTGTTTATTGTGTGTGTGTCTGTTTTTTTTGTCACTTAGTGTTACTCGACACAGTTATGTCGAAGGACACAAAGGTCTCAGGCTTCAAGAAGTGTGACTCGTGCTGTCAGAAGATGTCTCTGACAGACGGTCACACTTCTTGTGTTTACTGCCTGGGACCACTGCACCTGCAGAACTCTTGTGCTGTCTGCCATGCCTTCAGCCCAAGAGTCCTGCAGGAGCACAGAAATAAATTAATACTGAGGGGCTTATTAAAGACTGAGAGCTCCCCGACTATGTTGGCTCCAGGGAAGCCCGCGAAACCAGTTAAGCCTTCGGTTCCAAGCCCTAAGCCATCGGCTACTGGTTCGCCTTCTGTGACGAGATCGGCTCCGGCCGGAGCCGATCCTTCTATGTCACAAGCTACAGTATCGGCTCCATCCGGCGCCGATACTGCTAAATCTGGGCACTCAGTGTCTGCTCCGGCTGGAGCCGACGTATCCTCGGCTCCTTCGGCTCCACCTATCTCAAGAAAGAGATCAAGATCTCCTTCGTTGGAGTCGATACATTCGGCTCCGAGATCACCCCTGCTCTCGGAGTGGAGCCATCGGAGCCAGTCTTCTCGGTCATCCAGGCTGTCCGACCACGACCTTGAGAGAGTGGTGAGTAGACTATTAAAGTCTCAGGCATTGGCCCAAATGCTCCATAGCCCATCTCAACAGACGGTAGCTATTACACATCCACCTAACATTCTTCCTTCGATTCTCTTACAGAGCTCAGAGCCGGAGCTCCTTGGAGCCGTGACTGTTGTGACTTCAGAACCGATACCACCCCCGCCTTCGGCTCCGTCGTCATCTGCTCCGATTTCCTCCTTGATGCCTTCATTGGAGGGATCCGGGCGTCTGGTCTCTCTCATCGGCTTCGAGGGGGCGAGTGGCATCAGACCCTTGTCCGACCCCATTCTCCCTCTCGGAGCTTCGGCGCTGGTGAGCTCAGCCCCGACATCAGCCTCGGAGCCATCCCTGACGGTGCGGCCTGGGGTTCATATCTCTTCGGAGCGGGAGCCTTCTGGCCTCTCTGATGGGGGAGCCTTCGAGGTGATGAGGAGTGTATTAGCCTCAGGGCGTAGTCAACGGTCAGTTCCATCAGCTCCTCCCACTACAGTGCCTGCTGACCTCTCTTCCCACTCTCTTACTGCTGGACCCAGAGATCCAACGCCTCACTTTTCCCCACTGGGAATATCTTCCTCTTCCGAGGCTTCTCCTGACCTGTCAGCTGAGCCTCCACGTAAGAGGACATGTAAGAGGAAACATCTAGACTCCCCTGAGTCTATTACATCTGATACTGACTTGGATGAGTCGGAGGGATCCCCAAGGTCCCCCTCTGAGGATGTCTCTTTCTCAGACATCCTTGAACTCCTTAAGCAGAGGGGGAACTGGCCTTCCCTTAATCCTTCTGAGGACGAGTCGGTATACCTGGAGGCGTTCGGTTCTCGACCCTCCACCTCCTGGGTGTCTCCGCCTTTTGACCCTCTTATGGATGTGGTGGCTCGCAAGGCATGGATGGCCCTGGATTTGGTGGAACCCACTCCTCGGAGGCCTTCTAAATTCATCACGGCCCCACCTGATAGGCAATTTTTGACAAAAGGTGTCCCAGTTGATGCCATGGTGGTGGCTGCAGCCACCAAGAAGGAACTAGCTGATCCTTCAGTACCTGTCCATCCTCCTAACAAGGATTCCAGGACTATGGATAGGTACGGCAAGTGGATATTTTCTTCAGCGACCTTTGCCATGCGGTTGCTGAACTACTTGTGTCACTTCACCCGCCTTCAAAGAGATGTTCTTAAAGAGTTGGGAGAAGTTTTACAGGATCCGTCAGCTGCTGGGTCCCAGGATAAGATTAACTCACAGCTAGGAACCCTAAAATCTATTGTAAACTCCTTCATGTGGCTCATTTCATATGCAGTCGATGGAGCGAGTAGGGCCACAGGCACAGGAGTGGCTTTAAGGCATCACTCCTGGATGCGGCTTTGTAATTTTGCAGACCCCTTCAAGGCGTCCTTCACAAACTCTCCCTTTGATGGTTTGACCTTGTTCGGACCTCAAGTGAAAGACACCTTGACTAGATGCGAACAAGATGGCAAGACTCTTTCTGCCGTAGGAGTACATTTCTCCACCCCTTCAAGACCTTACCCAAAAGGTCAGAAGAGAGGGAAAATGTGGTTCCGCAAATCTCAAGGAGTCATGCCTGATGCACGAGGTCAGTTTACCCCCAGAGGCAGAGGGGGTAACAATAACAGATGCCACCCTAGGGGCAGAGGAGGTCCACAGAATCAGGGTAGCAGGGAGCCTCTCTCTGACAAACCCTTCCAGCATCCTTGAGGTGTTGCCCGATTGTCCACCTTCGGAGGCAGTCGGGGGAAGATTATCGCTGTACCCAAAAGCCTGGCTTTCCCTTTCTCAAGACAAATGGGTACAGTCGATCATATCCGAGGGTTACAAAATTCCCTTTATCCAAACCCCAATTCAGCAAAAGAGAACCCTTCCAGACGTTCCACCCGGTCTAAGGGAACTAGCAGTACCAGAAATATCAAAACTGCTAGCAAAAAGAGCCATCCAGCCAGTCCCAGCAGACCAAATAGGATCCGGAATCTACTCAAGGTTCTTTTTAGTACCAAAAAAGACAGGGGACTGGAGACCAATATTAGATCTCAGCAAACTAAACAAGTTTGTAAAGAAAACAAGATTCCGGATGGTCACGCTTCAGTCCATTCTACCCTTTCTGGGAAAGGACAATTGGATGTGTTCGGTGGACCTTCAGGATGCGTACTATCACATCAAAATTCACAGGCGCTCCAGAAGGTTTCTCCACTTTCGGCTGGGGTCCAGTCACTTCCAATTCAGAGCCCTGCCATTTGGACTCACTACAGCCCCCAGAGTGTTCACCAAATGTATGGCAGTGGTTACGGCTCACCTGAGACGTCAAGGATTCCAGGTGTTTCCATATCTAGACGACTGGCTCCTCACTGCCACCACCAGGCATCAACTTCTCCAAGCCAGAGATTACACCATTCACATTTGCAGAGGGCTAGGGATCTCTATAAATTTCGAAAAATCTGCCTTGTCGCCTTGTCAATCTATTACCTTTATAGGCACCAATTTGGACACCGTACAACTTTCAGCAAAGTTAACAGACCAAAGGATCTTGGATATTCAAAACCACATCCATGTGATTCTCCAGAGCAACAAAATTCAGGCTAGATTTGCCCTGAAAGGTTTAAGTCTTATGGCGGCCACCATAAAACTTCTTCCCCTTGCCCGCTTTTACATGCGTCTCCTACAGTGGATGCTGTTCTCCCAATGGTCCTTTCAACGACTTCCAATGCGTCACAGGATCATGATAACTCCAACTTGCAAAAGGCATCTGACCTGGTGGATACTGTCCCCTCAAGTCCATCAGGGCAGACCCTTTGTTCCTTTCGCCCCAGTCACCACAGTTACATCGGACGCCTCCCTGATCGGGTGGGGGGGGGCATTATCAGGGCAGGATGGTCCATGGCACTTGGCAACCTTTCGAATGCCACCTGCATATAAATGTCCTGGAGATGAGAGCAGTGCTTTTAATGTTGCAAGCCCTCCACGACTCTCTTCCCCTGGGGACTATTGCAGTCCAAACTGACAATATGTCCGTAGTGTGGTATATCAACAAGCAGGGCGGAACCAAGTCCTATCCCCTGTGTCGAGAGGCACTCAGACTTTGGCAGTGGGCAATCTCTTCTCAGCAGTTTCTGATAGCAACGCATCTCCCTGGGAAGTCCAACATCATAGCGGACAGGTTGAGCAGAGTTATTCTCATGCCTCATGAGTGGTCTCTCAAACAATCTGTGACGGAAGAGATTTTTCAGAAGTGGGGCCTTCCTTGCTGCAATCTTTTTGCTACGCCTCAAAACAGCAAATGCCCTGACTTCTTCTCCCTCTTCCCCCTTTCAGGCCATTCCCCCCAGAGACGCTCTAATCCAAGATTGGCCCCGGGGACTTCTCTATGCCTTTCCTCCCTTTCCTCTAATACCACAAGTAATTCAGAAAGCAACCGCCTTGAGAGCCAAGATGATTCTCATTGCCCCTTATTGGCCTCGACAGATATGGTTTCCGTTCCTGCATCATTATCTTTTGGTACAGCCATGGCATCTGGACCCGGTTCCAGATCTTCTGACCCACCAGTCGGGGCAGCTGCACCAATCCATACCTTCTCTCAACCTCACTGCTTGGTTGCTCCACTTCCGTCCCTAGCCAGGCTTCCTATGATTTCTAACCCCGTCCGGGATATCATAGTAGCTTCCCTTAAATCTTCCACCAGAAGGATTTATACTAGTAAATGGCAACGTTTCTCCTTCTGGGCAAAAGCTAGGAACATAGATCCCTTTACAGCTCTGATTCATTCGGTCTTGGACTTCCTAGCCGAAATTTTTCACTCAGGATCTTCTTCTTCCACAGTAAAAGTTCAGTTGGCAGCCATTTCAAATTTTCATATCAGCTTGTTGGACCACAACATCATGTCACATAAACTTTGCAAGGCATTCCTTAAAGGTATATTTTTACTTAAACCTCCGATTAGAGACCCCCCCACTACAGTGGGATCTAAATTTAATCTTAACATCCTTGATTCTTCCCCCCTTTGAACCTGCGGCTACCTGTTCATTGAAATTTCTTTCTTGGAAGACACTCTTTCTGGTCACCATTACTTCTGCCGGGAGAGTATCTGAGCTTCATGCCCTCTGCATTCGTCCTCCCTACTTAATCTTCCACAAAGACAGAGTTTCTCTAAGGACTAATCCGTCTTTCTTACCCAAAGTGGCATCGCAGACTAACTTAAATCAATCTATTGATCTTCCAGTTTTTTTCCCAAATTATTCTAATAGAGCGGAGCAAAAACTACATTATCTCGATGTTCACCGCCAACTCAGATATTATCTGGACAGAACCAAACAATTTAGGAAATCTGATCAACTGTTTTTATCCTATGCAGAGAACAGGAAAGGCCTTCCGGTATCCAAGGTAACCCTATCTAGGTGGCTGTCTTCTGTGATTACATGCATTTATCAACTCAGAGGTAAAGAGTTGACTTCTAGGCCAAAAGCCCATTCAACCAGAGCACTAGCTACATCTACAGCTGCTCAGGCTAGACTTCCAATAGACACTATTTGTGCAGCAGCCACATGGGCCTCTCCTCATACCTTTGTTTCGCATTACAAATTGGACTTGGCCTCCAGAAACAGAGCAAATTTTGGTTCCACCGTTCTCAAGAGTCTGTTCCATTGAGCCACCCAGGATAAAGGTGCTAGGGACGCGGTCCCATCCAGCAAGAATGAAGGCAAGATTGACAACTTAACATTGAGAAGTTATGTACCTACCATAATGTTCCATGTTAGTTGTCTTCTCTCGCCTTCTTTCTTGCGTCTCTTCCACCATCCCCCTAGCCTGGTCAGACCAAGAAGATTGTTCCTCTTCCTTGAAGAGTCCGGATCCAATTTTTCCAGCTAATTAGCTTACTAGTGTCACTAGATCAGGTTGGTCTTTTTCGAGGAATTATTACCTCTTCCTCCTCCTTTCCAGTTGGAGGAATATATTGCATAATTTTTCCTTAGCTACCAAATGAGATCTGGGTAGTTATCGCCTTGCATCATGGGATATAGGGTTGCCTCGATCCGGTAAAATTAGCTCTCGAGCTTTAGTAAGTGGCCGAGTCAGAGCCGAGGATCGGCTCTGAACCCATCCAGCAAGAAAGAAGGTGAGAGAAGACAACTAACATGGAACGTTATGGTAGGTACATAACTTCTCATTCATTTAAACCAGGTGCAGTTTCAGCATTAAGTAAAAGTTGCCATTTAAGTTCTCTTAACTCAAGGAATAAATCAGTGTTACCAAAAAAATGGGTCAACTTTTTCTAGTATTAAAAACTTGAATTTGGTGAAACCATTACAGTAAATGCTATGTTTTGCTAAAGCATTATTGGTGTTGAGACTTCTGATTGCACCCAAATGTTCTTTTTTTATATGTTTCTTTAACTCAATCGGAAAGTCTCCTGGATGTTTTACCTATGTAGACACTTTTACAAGTGTCACATATAGCAGCATATATTACAGAGGCAGTTTGACAATGAAAATGATACTTGAAAAAAATAGTGTAATTACAATGTTCAAATGTAAAGTGTGAACCTTTGTATATATAAGGGCATACTACACATTTATTACAGCAATGCATGCCTATAGGTGTTTGAGTTGTAGTAGTGGGGTTAACCAGAAATTGAGAATCTCTATTTTCAAAATGTGTGCTTAAAGTTCTAGTTCTCTTAAATGTGAACGTTGGTGTACAGCCTAAAGAAGTATTTATGTGTTGTGAATCAGTTAGTAGGTCCCAATTATTAATGATGATTTCCCTGATATGTGCCATATCTCTTGAGATAGGTAAGGGGAAACTTAACAGCATATTAGAGTTGTTGCGTGTAGCACTTTTTTGAAATCCATATGTTAAAATAGGTAGAAACTTAGTATGTCTTTGTGAAGCTACTTCTTTATAAAGGTTGTCAACTAAAGAATGGGGGTAGTTTCTGTTATAAAACATGTGTTTTAGTAGAATTGCTTGCTTTTGGAATTCATTGTCATTGCTGATTAAGCGTGAAATGCGTATGAATTGTCCTTCAACTAGATTTCTTTTAATAAAGAAGGGGTGTTGGCTTGTAAATTCTAAGAAATTATTTCTATATGTTTCTTTCCTGTATACAGTAGAACTCAATACACCTGAAATAGATAAGTCAATTTTTGTGTCTAAAAAAATAATAGAGTTGCCACAGTTCGAGATAACTAGTTTAAGGAATTGTAAGCTATTGTTTATAGTAGTAATGAAATTGTTGAGGTCTGTCAAGCTACACTTCCAAGCAAAAACTATGTCATCAATGTAACGTTTATACAATGTAACAGAATTAAAACCATGTAATTGCGTTAACTTTTCATTTTCCCAAGTAGACAGTACAACGTTGGTAAAGGCTGGAGCTACTTTAGAACCCATAGCCATTCCTTTGGTTTGTTTGTAAATCTTATTGTTGAAATAAAAAAGTTATTGTCAAGAACTATGTTCATTAAAGTGCAAACAGTATTAACTTTATCTTGTGAGAAGTTAGTGTATTTGTTTAAAAAAAAGGGGTTGGGAGGGTGACCTAATGGTTAAGGTGTTTGCCTTACAAACACAAGGTGCAGGGTTCAAGTCTCCCAAGAGATAATTGGCTAGGCTTAAAATGACTCACAAGGGCAGTTAGCCTAGTTCTGATCTATGAACCTATGAACCTATAATTGTAATGATTGCATACCTTCAGTATGAGGGATGTTAGTATATAATGCTTCCACATCAAGTGTAACTAGACTACAACTTGCTAATACATCTTTTTTTAGGAAAAGTTCATGCAAAAAATACCATGAGTCTTTTAAGTAAAATGTGGTGGTTTGCACAACAGGGTTAAGAATAGAATCCAGATATTCCACAATCTTTTCAGTCTTTGTTTTTTTGTTGGAAATGATGTGGCGAAATGGTGGGTTATCCTTGTTTTTGTGAATCTTTGGTATGCCAAACAGTCTACCAAGATTGGGATATTCAACGGTCAAAAAGATGAGTTCTTCTATGGAAATGCAGTTATTAGTTTCAAGTTTTTTTAAAGTCAACTAACTGGAAATAGTCATTATCTTGTAAAGTTTCCTCGATTTTAGAAATGTATAAATCTTGCTCCATCAAAACTGTGTTATATAGATATATATGGGGATCTATAACACTCTACACATGTATGTAGCTCTCTATATATGTATAATATATGTATATATAGAATATAATATATATATGTTACACACACAGCCATATTTTCACATATTAGTTCCTTAGGCAGATGAGGCATCAGACATGGGCTCAAGTTAGCTAAATGTAGGAGCATGCCCAGTGTGACTATTAGTACTTACAAGGTAAGTCCAGGCCAACCTACCTGTACTCCAGTCCGGATGTTGTGTGCCGCATCCAATTGGCTGCTACACCTGATTCAATAGTCTAGCAGCTCCCTGGCATTCTGCCCAAAGCAATCTCCGGCTGTGTTGTGAAGGTAATATATGTCTCATACCTAGTGACTAAGCAATCTCCGGCTGTGTTGTGAAGGTAATATATGTCTCATACCTAGTGACTAAGCAATCTCCGGCTGTGTTGTGAAGGTAATATATGTCTCATACCTAGTGACTAAGCAATCTCCGGCTGTGTTGTGAAGGTAATATATGTCTCATACCTAGTGACTAAGCAATCTCCGGCTGTGTTGTGAAGGTAATATATGTCTCATACCTAGTGACTGTACAGATTGTAATAGAATGTACAGCGTTTTGCATCATATGTATGTTACGTTTTACATAGCATTGTATTTTTTTTATATATTATTGGCAAATGATTATAGATTGATATTGGGAAATGATGACAGACATTTGCGTTCCTGATTCCATATAAGTCAGGATACCTACGCCAACGCATGATCTGTTATTCTTTTAATTTTCTACATTTGTCTGGCCAGTAGTTAATCCTTCTCCTTATATTTGGCCCTTTGTCCCACTACTGTTCCTGGCTTTGTCTAAATGTTCTGCTTTAAGTGGTTTTAGGTATGATGTGACTGGGATACATGATGTAACACCAAACACAGGGTGACAGTCTTCACACCTCTCACTGTACGAGTTTTTGAAGGCTGCCCAGCATTCTGCCCCATATGTCTGCTCTGTTTCTCATACAGTTGTGTTTTTCTGGTAATATACTACTAAATGGAGCACACTGAATTATTGTACAGAATGACACAAGTTAAGTGATGGCCTTCACACCGTGCTACTCTGACCTTTTGCAACCTGCTGTTATACTAGCCACCTTCTAGGTTATTCAGAGTATGTATAATGTCTGTAGGTTTGGCCCTCTGTCCCTCCATTGTATCTGGCTTTGTCCAGCTTTCTTGCAGTAACTGATTGTGGCATGTTGATAGTCTGTGGGACTCCTACAAAAGGAGTACCTCACATACAAAAGTTGGAGGTGCAGGCCATCTTCGAGCCATGAACACCATCAACCATGCTAATGGACTTAGTCCAGTCAGCCACGCCAGCCACCAGAAAGTGAAGTTTAATTCCTCACACTATCAACAGCAGACAGACATACACTTTGACCCCTGCATATTGTGGAAAGTAGAACATGTAGCCAGATGTTTGGGACAGCCCTGGGATGGTGTGGTCTGCTGATATATCCTTGGAAACATACTGCTACTGCAGTTGTATGGGAACACTGACGTGTTGGGGTAGGGGGCTCTAGCAGTGATGGTCATGCGTCTGCCCTATGACCCCGCTGTTTGACATTTCCCTTACATACTACAGTGGGTTTTGCTGCCTTGTGTCCTAATGCTTATTATGGGTCAGTCAGTATTGGACAGAGTACCTCTTGTCCCACAAAGCTGTTAGTTCTCTGCAGGTAGCCCACTGGCCCACTCTATTCCCTTGCATACATGCAGCAGGTCCATACATATGCTACCATAGTCTAGTACCCCATACATTCGTTGTACAGGAGAGTGACTTACTTTGTGAATGCAGCAGTTGAGATACCTGTGTTTCAGGGCTGATTATGTCTGATGCACACAGTACACAGCCAATACATGGTAAGGTACAGGTTGTGTGGTGTGACTGGCATATTTTTACTGTGTACGTGAGTCAGAGTAAGGTGTCAGTCCCTGGAACCTTAGGGTGTCAGTGCATGTGCTATGCATTTCCTCTTTGCCAAGGCCAGGGCATACTGGGCATGCCTACATCTGCCTACAGGGACAGCTTCAGGGGGTTCCTCCTCTGAGTTCCTTGTGGGTGTGGTTGTGGAGACCTTGGTAGTGGTGAGGGTCTGTGTGTCCCTTCATTGTGATAATCCTGCTGCAGCTGTTTCTGCAGGATCATATTGTGTAGCATGGCATATACTGTGAACATCTGTACACATGTGGCTGGAGAGTAATGTAGGGCTCCACCAGATATACTGAGGCACCGGAACCATGACTTGAGCAGCCCAGACACACACTCTATGATGTTCCTAGTTTGTGTGTGTGCGTCATTATGCCCGTTTTCGGTAGGTATGTGTGCATTTCTGAGGAGCGCCATCATCCATGGTTCCAGTGTGTAGCCAGCATCCACTAGTAGATGGCCATACAGATTGTCCCCCCTTGCAAACATCTGGTACAGCTGTGATGCATGCCAGATATGGGAGTCATGATAACTGCCAGGGCTGTCAGCACACACATTCATGATAATGCCCTGGACATTGCACATGACCTGGCAGTTGATGGAGTGATACCCCTTGTGGCTGACATAGAGTCTAACCTCCTCAATGGGCAGTACTTTGATGTGTACATGACTGCAGTCTATGGCACCCAGTACCTCAGGATAGTGCACTAGATGGTAGAAGAGATAAATACTGCTGGCCCTCTCCTCAGGGGTGTGGGGTAAATATATGTTCTCACTGGTATGTGTTTGCATGGCAGCCAGGAACTGGTGGAGTACCCTGGATGCTGATGCAGTTGGTCTTTGAAATGTAAATTTCAGCACAAGTAGCCCAATGAAGTACAGCACACAGGTTTATTCAGAGTCAGCACACCACAAGGATGAAAACATAAATGCTTATATCCACAAATATGTTTTCGTCTACACAGCCTTCTTCAGATGCATAAATGAATATAACTGACCAAAAGCACTTTAACTACTTTTGCTTGAGTAGTGCCCCTCCAATGACAATGCAGCTCGTTAAAATGTGAACTAATAAAAACTGTCGAAATACAAAAAAGCCAAGGGATAGCGTTCCACCAAGCACGTAATCAAACCTTATTGTACTCTCTGCCAAATACGATGTAAACTGCAAATGAAGCAACAGTTATTCGAAACTGTAACGTTAGAACTTTTATTACACACAAGCACTTTCGGAGGGATTAGTATCTCTCCTTCTTCAGACAAAAATGAAACATTCACTTGTTACAGCTTCCCCATTAAATAGGGTGTCAATAAATCAATTAGCAAACTACCATTCTAATTAAACTAAATACCATACCAATTTGAATGTTAAAAACACTTAAAAACGCTGTTTAAAATCTGAACCACTCTATTACCCTATTTTTATTGTTAAAAAATACAACTCTTAATAAAATCATAAAGTTGTACAACACTCACAACTCTTTCAATTACAAACATTAATATATGTTATTGTACTATGCAATGCACAAAACAATTGAAACTATAAATCACTCATAAAAGTAAGATCAAACAGAGTTTATATTATTACAATAAAAATGTTTCCTAATCGGTTTCCGTTAAGAAAAGGAACCGTGCCAACTAATAAAAACTGAACAAATCACATAAAATGACAATGTATATGCATAAAAAGCATAAAAAAAATATACACGTTAAAACATAATATATTCCTGAAAATATATGTAAATAAATATGTCATATTAAAATAATGTGATGCATTAAAATCAATCATAAAAATGTGCATCACATACTAAAACCCCTCTAGTGGCCATTCTGAGAAAACATTACTTTCATAGATTAAACATGAAACTGGTTGTATAATGAAAAAACGTTTTATGTGATATATTGTAAAATACTTTATGAACAAAATGTACAGGAGTGTATTATAACCTGGCAGCGCGTAGTTTTAAAACTGGAGCTAGAGAAATAACATAATTGAGACCAGGATTTTTACTTCCTCTAATAATATCTGCCAGAACACTTCTCTATACTCAGTCGTGGTTTCCCAGGGTCCTCTTCTCAACCCTTTAGCTGTTTCTTCTACAACAAAGAAAGAAAATGAAGCCCCTGTGCATACGAGGGCATGTTTGTAGAAAACACATCTGGGATTCTTAGTGAAAATATTCCTGTGCTCATACATTATCTTTAACTTTCTCTTGGTTTTCCCTATATAGAAGGTAGTACATTGACTGCATAGGGCAGTATATCACGAGGGCAGTATATACCAAGCCAAAAGAATCACGTTACGTATATTGCTAGAAAAATAATAATGTCTAGCTGGTAAAAACAATGTTTCCCTGTTGATAATGTGTCGACACTGTGGACTAGCCCCACACTTCAATGTGCCAGTGGTTCTATGGTTTACTTTCATAGTGCCAGTGTGTTCAAGGTAGTTTTAACATTAGGACCCTTACTGTATATAATCGTGAGAGGAGTATCAGAAATGGGACTCAAATCAGATAACTGTGAGAACTTATGCCATTCTCTTTCCAAAATATCTGTAATTATTTTAGAACCCCCATTAAATTTAGTAATAAAAGCTCTACGAAAATATGGATCTGTGTTACCATGTTGATAACCCGTTGAATATCTATTACTATTCACGATGTTACCATCTTCACCTAAAATGGGCTTAAATCTACCCTGTCTGTTAGTCACCACCTGTCCAAATATTTTATTAACCATATCTACAGGATAGCCGTGATCCACAAACATATTAGTTAAAATTCTACACTCATCCAAAAATTCCATCACATGTGAACACATCCTAGAGAGAAAGACAAACTGTCCTTTTACCACACCAACCTTTTGATGGTAAGGATGTGAGCTCAAAAAGTGGAGAAACAAATTTGAGTAAGTGGGTTTTCTATAAATTCTAGACTTGAAACCACCCTCAAATTTCTCAATTGTGACGTCTAAGTAATTAAATTTATTACTATCAAAATGGTGTGTAAACTGTAAGAAGGAAGTAGTACCAGAGATATACTCGAAAAATTCCATCAATTCATCTTCAGAATCTACCCAAAAATTTTAATGATGTCATTTTATGCATATACATTGTCATTTTATATGATTTGTTCAGTTTTTATTAGTTCACATTTTAACTAGCTGCATTGTGATTGGAGGGGCACTACTCAAGCAAAAGTAGTTAAAGTGCTTTTGGTCAGTTATATTCACTTATGAATCTGAAAAAGTCTGTATAGATGAAAACGTACTTGTGGATATATGCGTTTATGTTTTCATCCTTGTGGTATGCTGACTCTGAAAAACCTGTGTACTATACTTTGTTGGGCTACTTGTGCTGAAATTTACTGTTTTGGTTTTACTATACAGCACTTGCTTCCATTTGCTTTAGTTTTGGTCTTTGAAATGTACCTGTTGCTAGTATTCTAAAGGCTACACATACCTTTGTTTCCACTGGGATGGGTTCCCCTCTGTTGACTTTTGGTCTGATTTGAGGGCGGCAGAGCTTGGTGACATTTTGTAGCATGTCACTATCTGCCCTGTAACATTCTACTATCTCCAGCTCATGTAGCTCCTGGAAGGACACCCTGGGTCTGAACACTTGTCTCCTTCTCAGTCTAAGCCTATGGTCAGCAGCATCAGTACTGACCTCAGCAGCTAGCAAATACAGACATAGCAAAGCTGCATCAGCATCAGCACTGACCTCACACCTAGCACATACAGATGTAACATCAGCATCAGTGCTGACCTCAGCATCTAGCACATACAGATGTAGCAGAGCTGCATCAGTACTGCCTCAGCATCTAGCACATACAGATGTAGCAGAGCTGCATCAGTACTGACCTCAGTATCTAGCACATACAGATGTAACATCAGCATCAGCACTGACCTCAGCATCTAGCACACACAGATGTAACAGAGCTGCAGCAGCATCAGTACTGACCTCAGCATGTAGCACATACAGATGCAGCAGACCTGCAGCAGCATCAGTACTGACCTCAGCATCTAGCACATGCAGATGTAGCAGAGCTGCATCAGTACTGACCACAGCATCTAGCACATACAGATGTAGCAGAGCTGTAACAGCATCAGTACTGACCTCAGGGTCTAGCACATACAGATGTAGCAGAGCTGCAGCAGCATCAGTACTGACCTCAGCATCTAGCACATGCAGATGTAGCAGAGCTGCATCAGTACTGACCACAGCATCTAGCACATACAGATGTAGTAGAGCTGCAGCAGCATCAGTACTGATCTCAGCATCTAGCACATACAGATGTAGCAGAGCTGCATCAGTACTGACCTCAACATCTAGCACATACAGACGTAGCAGAGCTGTCACAGCATAATTGCTGACCTCAGCATCTAGCACATACTGATGTAGCAGAGGTGTAACAGCATCAGTACTGACCTTAGCATCTAGCACATACAGATGTAACAGAGCTGCATCAGTATTGACCTCAGCATCTAATACATACAGATGTAGCAGCATCAGTACTGACCACAGTATCTAGCACATACAGATGTAACAGAGCTGCATCAGTATTGACCTCAGCATCTAATACATACAGATGTAGCAGCATCAGTACTGACCTCAGCATCTAGCACATACAGATGTAACAGAGCTGCAGCAGCATCAGTACTGACCTCAGCATGTAGCACATACAGATGTAAGAGAGCTGTGTCAGTACTGACCTCAGCAGCTAGCACATACAGATGTAACAGCATCAGTACTGACCTCAGCATCTAGCACATACAGATATAGCAGAGCTGCGTTAGTACTGACCTCAGCATCTAGCACATAGAGATGTAGCAGAGCTGTAGCAGAGCTGCAGCAGCATCAGTACTGACCTCAGCATCTTGTACATACAGATGTAGCAGAGCTGCGTCAGTACTGACCTCAGCAGCTAGCACATACAGATGTAACAGCATTAGTACTGACCTCAGCATCTAGCACATACAGATGTAGCAGAGCTGCGTCAGTACTGACCTCAGCATCTAGCACATAGAGCTGTAGCAGAGCTGTAGCAGAGCTGCAGCAGCATCAGTACTGTCCTCAGCATCTTGTACATACAGATGTAGCAGAGCTGCATCAGTACTGACCTCAGCAGCTAGCACATACAGATGTAACAGCATCAGTACTGACCTCAGCATCTAGCACATACAGATGTAACAGAGCTGCATCAGTACTGACCTCAGCATCTAGCACATAGAGATGTAGCAGAGCTGCAGTAGCATCAGTTCTGACCTCAGCATCTAGCACATATGGATGTAGCACAGCTGCAACAGCATCAGTACTGACCTCAGCATCCTGCACATACAGATATATCAGATATGCATCAGTACTGACCTCAGCATCTAGTACATACAGATGTAGCAGTCCTGCCGCAGCAGCATCAGTACTGACCTCAGTATCTAGCACATACAGATGTAGCAGAGCTGTAACAGCATCAGTACTGACCTCAGGCTGTAGCACATACAGATGTAGCAGAGCAGCGTCAGCATCAGTACTGACCTCAGCATCTTGCACATACGGATGTAGCACAGCTGCAACAGCATCAGTACTGACCTCAGCATCCTGCACATACAGATGTAGCAGAATCAGTACTGACCTCAGCGTCTAGCACATAAAGATGTAGCAGAGCAGCATTAGCACTGACCTCAGCATCCTGCACATACAGATGTAGCAGAATCACTACTGACCTCAGCGTCTAGCACATAAAGATGTAGCAGAGCTGTAACAGCATCAGTACTGACCTCAGGATGTAGCACATACAGATGTAGCAGAGCTGCGTCAGCATCAGTACTGACCTCAGCATCTAGCACGTATGGATGTAGCCCAGCTGCAACAGCATCAGTACTGACCTCAGCATCCTGCACATACAGATGTAGTAGAATCAGTACTGACCTCAGCGTCTAGCACATAAAGATGTAGCAGAGCAGCATTAGCACTGACCTCAGCATCCTGCACATACAGATGTAGCAGAATCAGTATTGACCTCAGCGTCTAGCACATAAAGATGTAGCAGAGCTGTAACAGCATCAGTACTGACCTCAGCGTCTAGCACATAAAGATGTAGCAGAGCTGTAGCAGAATCAGTACTGACCTCAGCGTCTAGCACATAAAGATGTAGCAGAGCTGCATCAGTACTGACCTCAGTATCTAGCACATACAGATGTAGCAGACCTGCAGCAGCATAAGTACTGACCTCAGCATCGAGCACATACAGATGTACCAGAGCTGCGTCAGTACTGACCTCAGCATCTAGCACATACAGATGTAGCAGAGCTGCATCAGTACTGACTTCAGCATCTAGCACATACAGATGTAGCAGAGCTGCAGCAGCATCAGTACTGACCTCAGCATGTAGCACATACAGATGTAGCAGCAGAATCAGCACTGACCTCAGCATCTAGCACATACAGACGTAGAGCTTCATCAGTACTGACCTCAGCATCTAGCACATACAGATGTAGCAGCATCAGTACTGACCTCAGCATCTAGCACATACAGATGTAGCAGCATCAGTACAGACCTCAGCATCTAGCAACATACAAATGTAGCAAAGCTGCATCACTACTGACCTCAGCCTGTAGCACATAAAGGTATAGCAGAGCAGCAGCAGCCTCTAGTATTCTGTCTGTTAAAATTCCCAAGTCTGTCCTCCAATGGTGCAAAGTATGGGGGAAAATCAGATTGTAGGGGGTATTTATACTTTGTAGTGCTCTGCTGCAGATGCAGCCTGTGTGATTGGCTAACTATGATACATTTCGCCTGCCAGGTACAACATTGAAGGGATTGAATTGCCCAGTGTAAGTGGAACATGGGTTATCAGTAATTTATATATGACTGGCTTTCCCAGGCAATTTCCTTTTTTATTTTTTTTAACTGTCTTCCCTGCTAAGCATTGATGGGTGGCATGCAAACATGTGCTGCTAGTATAAACAATGCTCAGCAGTCAATAGACAAACCCCTATGGACAGGCATGTTCAGCATAGCTCAAACCAGCTAAAACATGTGCCCCGCAGCTAAACAAAGCATAATAGCACTGGACACATCCCCCTACTTAGCTGAGCAGCATTCTGCACAAACAAGTGCCACTGAGCTCCAATCTACTTAAACATATAATGACACACTCCCTTTTGATGTCGGCTAGCTCTTCTATGGACACCAGCATGGTTCTGGGAATACACAGACTTTATCTGCGGACACAGTAGCCCATTTTTGCTATTCACTATCCCTAGCTCATTTGCATACAGCTCCATGCACATAAACTGGATACTACACTATTCCAGGGCCTGTCTCCTTAGCAACCACTAAAATCTACCATTGTACATACTCCATGCTGGGCCCTATAATGCATTATTCTCACATATTTCTTATTTTTAGTTTTTAAAGTTTTTAATTTTTTTTTGATTAATGGCCTGTTTGTGCACTGCTACACCCCACGCAAACGAAATATGAGTATTAAAAAAAAATTATATTACATTATTTTGCATTATTTTTTGGACACATGGGGCATAGTTTTGCACATATCTGTGCCTATTATATAATTTCGAACCAAAATGGGCTTTTACAGCCCCTGTTCAATTTTTACTTTCTTGTACACGGAAATTTCCATGTACACTTCAGATATCAACACGAGGTCTGCAGGACTGCCTATCTGCTTGCTGGATCACTCCAGCACCCTCATTTGCATGCAGTTCCCTGCTTATGAGGTGATTTGCATGCCAAAGACTCTACTGTGTTCGCACACTCCTGCACGCCCCTCTCCTCTGTCTACTGGATCGCATGGCTGCTTACTTCCGTGTAAGCTCCATGCCACTATACCTACATGAAAAATCACTCTGTGTAGGCTTTATTGAATCCCCCCCAATGCTTTCTAACTGACAAGCTTCAGAGCATGTGTAATGACAACTGGGACCTTGGTGCAGCTGGTGCACCCCACAAAGCACCTCTCAGACTGGTCTCATCCATCTTTTGTCTTTTCCACTCGCATACAAAATTTTGGAAGAGAGGTTATTTCAGTGTGACAGTATTAGCAACCTCCTAACAAGACAGGGCAGGTTTGCAATTGTAAGGGGTATAATCTTGTCTAACCTTAAACATACTTTACAAGCTACACCTCATCCAAAAACCTACAGAAACCCTTAACATTTCAGAAGTTCATCTGTTGATTTACTATTATTAGAACTTTGAGAGTTGATCTGGCAGCTTAAACTAGATGTAACTTGAAAGCCTGGCATAAACAAGTCTACCTCTATTTTCCTTATTCTCAGGAATAAAGCACAGAAATTATAAACATACATGCTAATACTTTATTTACTTACTATTTTATTTTTTACACTCTAGACATACATTTACCTTCTTACATCTCAGAACTATTTGACAGGTTTGTTGAGGATGATTTTTAATGTTGATTCAACACAGAAATGTGTTTGCCAACATAGATTTTTATATTTATGATGCAAATAATGTTTTTAATATATTTTAATTTGTTTTTAACAGCATAATGTTAGTTTTATGGTTGAGGGTGGGAGAGTGGCGTAATAAGAGTGGCAGGGTGACGTAATGGTTAAGGTGCTTACCTTAGAAACACAAGGTGCATGGTCTGAGTCTCACAGGGGGTAATTGGCTAGGCTTAAAATAGTCCATGAGGGCAGTTAGCCTAGTAATAATCTATGAATCTATGAACTGATTTTTATTGAGGTTGGATTTCATGTACCCAATTAGGTTTTTGACTACTGTAGACAAGCATACATTTTCACATCTTCATATACATTATCTTATGGATTCTTAAATACATTTCATTTTAATTTAGTTTTTAATTAACAAATTATTTAATTAAATAATCGGTTTGTGACCTGACTATAAAACATGGTGGTTTGTTATTGTCTTGGAATCTGATGAAGACTGTTTTTGATTTAAGACAAAAAGCTCAAAGTGGAATACATGCCTAATTCATTTATTTGATGGCTCTGTGATGATTAATGTGATGATTGTGATGTGATGATATCATTGAGATATTCACTTACAATGGTCTTCCTTTCTGGAGTTAGTTTGCCACATAGGTGAGTGGATATGTGTTGTTTTTGTAGTCTATATTTTTTCCACACCTTCCTTGCCTGTTTTGCTTGTTGGTAGTGTTGGATACACTTTTTTGACATGTTTTGCTTGTTGGTAGTGTAGGATACACTTTTTTGACATGTTTTGCTTGTTGGTAGTGTTGGATACACTTTTTTGACATGTTTTGCTTGTTGGTAGTGTTGGATACACTTTTTTGACATGTTTTGCTTGTTGGTAGTGTTGGATATACTTTTTTGACATGTTTTGCTTGTTGGCAGTGTGTTGGATATACTTTTTAGACATGTTTTGCTTGTTGGTAGTGTTGGATATACATTTTTGACATGTTTTGCTTGTTGGTAGTGTTGGATACACTTTTTTGACATGTTTTGCTTGTTGGTAGTGTTGGATAAACTTTTTTGACATGTTTTGCTTGTTGGTAGTGTTGGATATACTTTTTGACATGTTTTGCTTGTTGGTAGTGTGTTGGATACACTTTTTTGACATGTTTTGCTTGTTGGTAGTGTTGGATATACTTTTTTGACATGTTTTGCTTGTTGGTAGTGTGTTGGATATACTTTTTTGACATGTTTTGCTTGTTGGTAGTGTTGGATACACTTTTTTGACATGTTTTGCTTGTTGGTAGTGTTGGATATACTTTTTTGACATGTTTTGCTTGTTGGTAGTGTTGGATACACTTTTGACATGTTTTGCTTGTTGGTAGTGTTGGATACACTTTTTTGACATGTTTTGCTTGTTGGTAGTGTTGGATATACTTTTTTGACATGTTTTGCTTGTTGGTAGTGTTGGATATACTTTTGACATGTTTTGCTTGTTGGTAGTGTTGGATATAGTTTTTTGACATGTTTTGCTTGTTGGTAGTGTTGGATACACTTTTTTGACATGTTTTGCTTGTTGGTAGTGTTGGATATACTTTTGACATGTTTTGCTTGTTGGTAGTGTTGGATATACTTTTGACATGTTTTGCTTGTTGGTAGTGTTGGATATACTTTTTTGACATGTTTTGCTTGTTGGTAGTGTTGGATACAGTTTTTTGACATGTTTTGCTTGTTGGTAGTGTTGGATATACTTTTTTGACATGTTTTGCTTGTTGGTAGTGTTGGATACACTTTTTTGACATGTTTTGCTTGTTGGTAGTGTTGGATATACTTTTTTGACATGTTTTGCTTGTTGGTAGTGTGTTGGATACACTTTTTTGACATGTTTTGCTTGTTGGTAGTGTCGGATATACTTTTTTGACATGTTTTGCTTGTTGGTAGTGTTGGATACACTTTTTTGACATGTTTTGCTTGTTGGTAGTGTGTTGGATACACTTTTTTGACATGTTTTGCTTGTTGGTAGTGTTGGATACACTTTTTTGACATGATTTGCTTGTTAGTAGTGTTGGATACACTTTTTTGACATGTTTTGCTTGTTGGTAGTGTTGGATGCACTTTTTTGACATGTTTTGCTTGTTGGTAGTGTTGGATATACTTTTTTGACATGTTTTGCTTGTTGGTAGTGTTGGATACACTTTTTTGACATGTTTTGCTTGTTGGTAGTGTGTTGGATACACTTTTTTGACATGTTTTGCTTGTTGGTAGTGTTGGATACACTTTTTTGACATGTTTTGCTTGTTGGTAGTGTTGGATACACTTTTATGACATGTTTTGCTTGTTGGTAGTGTTTGATATACTTTTTTGACATGTTTTGCTTGTTGGTAGTGTTGGATACACTTTTTTGACATGTTTTGCTTGTTGGTAGTGTTGGATACACATTTTTGACATGTTTTGCTTGTTGGTAGTGTTGGATACACTTTTTTGACATGTTTTGCTTGTTGGTAGTGTGTTGGATACACTTTTTTGACATGTTTTGCTTGTTGGTAGTGTTGGATACACTTTTATGACATGTTTTGCTTGTTGGTAGTGTTGGATACACTTTGTTGACATGTTTTGCTTGTTGGTAGTGTTGCATACACTTTTTTGACATGTTTTGCTTGTTGGTAGTGTTGGATATACTTTTTTGACATGTTTTGCTTGTTGTTAGTGTGTTGGATACACTTTTTTGACATGTTTAGCTTGTTGGTAGTGTTGGATACACTTTTTTGACATGTTTTGCTTGTTGGTAGTGTGTTGGATACACTTTTTTGACATGTTTTGCTTGTTGGTAGTATTGGATACACTTTTTTGACATGTTTTGCTTGTTGGTAGTGTTGGATGCACTTTTTTGACATGTTTTGCTTGTTGGTAGTGTTGGATACACTTTTTTGACATGTTTTGCTTGTTGGTAGTGTGTTGGATATACTTTTTTGACATGTTTTGCTTGTTGGTAGTGTTGGATACACTTTTTTGACATGTTTTGCTTGTTGGTAGTGTGTTGGATACACTTTTTTGACATGTTTTGCTTGTTGGTAGTGTTGGATACACTTTTTTGACATGTTTTGCTTGTTGGTAGGTTGGATACACTTTTTTGACATGTTTTGCTTGTTGGTAGTGTTGGATATACTTTTTTTGACATGTTTTGCTTGTTGGTAGTGTTGGATATACTTTTTTGACATGTTTTGCTTGTTGGTAGTGTTGGATACACTTTTTTGACATGTTTTGCTTGTTGGTAGTGTTGGATATACTTTTTTGACAGGTTTTGCTTGTTGGTAGTGTTGGATACACTTTTTTGACATGTTTTGCTTGTTGGTAGTGTGTTGGATACACTTTTTTGACAGGTTTGGCTTGTTGGTAGTGTTGTATACACTTTTTTGACATGTTTTGCTTGTTGGTAGTGTTGGATACACTTTTTTGACATGTTTTGCTTGTTGGTAGTGTGTTGGGTACACTTTTTTGACATGTTTTGCTTGTTGGTAGTGTTGGATACACTTTTTTGACATGTTTTGCTTGTTGGTAGTGTTGGATATACTTTTTTGACATGTTTTGCTTGTTGGTAGTGTTGGATACACTTTTTTGACATGTTTTGCCTGTTGGTAGTGTTGGATATACTTTTTTGACATGTTTTGCTTGTTGGTAGTGTTGGATACACTTTTTTGACATGTTTTGCTTTTTGGTAGTGTGTTGGATACACTTGTTTGACATGTTTTGCTTGTTGGTAGTGTTGGATATACTTTGTTTACATGTTTTGCTTGTTGGTAGTGTTGGATATACTTTTTTGACATGTTTTGCTTGTTGGTAGTGTGTTGGATATACTTTTTGACATGTTTTGCTTGTTGGTAGTGTTGGATACACTTTTTGGACATGTTTTGCTTGTTGGTAGTGTTGGATACACTTTTTTGACATGTTTTGCTTGTTGGTAGTGTGTTGGATACACTTTTTTGACATGTTTTGCTTGTTGGTAGTGTGTTGGATACACTTTTTTGACATGTTTTGCTTGTTGGTAGTGTGTTGGATACACTTTTTTGACATGTTTTGCTTGTTGGTAGTGTTGGATACACTTTTTTGACATGTTTTGCTTGTTGGTAGTGTTGGATACACTTTTTGGACATGTTTTGCTTGTTGGTAGTGTTGGATACACTTTTTTGACATGTTTTACTTGTTGGTAGTGTTGGATACACTTTTTTGACATATTTTGCTTGTTGGTAGTGTTGGATATACTTTTTTGACATGTTTTGCTTGTTGGTAGTGTTGGATACAGTTTTTTGACATGTTTTGCTTGTTGGTAGTGTGTTGGATACACATTTTTGACATGTTTTGCTTGTTGGTAGTGTGTTGGATACACTTTTTTGACATGTTTTGCTTGCTGGTAGTGTTGGATACACTTTTTTGAAATGTTTTGCTTGTTGGTAGTGTTGGATGCACTTTTTTGACATGTTTTGCTTGTTGGTAGTGTTGGATATACTTTTTTGACATGTTTTGCTTGTTGGTAGTGTTGGATATACTTTTTTGACATGTTTTGCTTGTTGGCAGTGTTGGATACACTTTTTTGACATGTTTTGCTTGTTGGTAGTTTTGGATATACTTTTTTGACATGTTTTGCTTGTTGGTAGTGTTGGATAAACTTTTTTGACATGTTTTGCTTGTTGGTAGTGTTGGATATACTTTTTGACATGTTTTGCTTGTTGGTAGTGTGTTGGATAAACTTTTTTGACATGTTTTGCTTGTTGGTAGTGTTGGATATACTTTTTTGACATGTGTTGCTTGTTGGTAGTGTGTTGGATACACTTTTGTGACATGTTTTGCTTGTTGGTAGTGTTGGATACACTTTTTTGACATGTTTTGCTTGTTGGTAGTGTTGGATATACTTTTTTGACATGTTTTGCTTGTTGGTAGTGTTGGATACACTTTTTTGACATGTTTTGCTTGTTGGTAGTGTTGGATACACTTTTTTGACATGTTTTGCTTGTTGGTAGTGTTGGATATACTTTTGTGACATGTTTTGCTTGTTGGTAGTGTTGGATATACTTTTTGACATGTTTTGCTTGTTGGTAGTGTTGGATATAGTTTTTTGACATGTTTTGCTTGTTGGTAGTGTTGGATACACTTTTTTGACATGTTTTGCTTGTTGGTAGTGTTGGATATACTTTTTTGACATGTTTTGCTTGTTGGTAGTGTTGGATATACTTTTTTGACATGTTTTGCTTGTTGGTAGTGTTGGATATACTTTTTTGACATGTTTTGCTTGTTGGTAGTGTTGGATACAGTTTTTTGACATGTTTTGCTTGTTGGTAGTGTTGGATATACTTTTTTGACATGTTTTGCTTGTTGGTAGTGTTGGATACACTTTTTTGACATGTTTTGCTTGTTGGTAGTGTTGGATATACTTTTTTGACATGTTTTGCTTGTTGGTAGTGTGTTGGATACACTTTTTTGACATGTTTTGCTTGTTGGTAGTGTTGGATATACTTTTTTGACATGTTTTGCTTGTTGGTAGTGTTGGATACACTTTTTTGACATGTTTTGCTTGTTGGTAGTGTGTTGGATACACTTTTTTGAAATGTTTTGCTTGTTGGTAGTGTTGGATACACTTTTTTGACATGATTTGCTTGTTAGTAGTGTTGGATACACTTTTTTGACATGTTTTGCTTGTTGGTAGTGTTGGATGCACTTTTTTGACATGTTTTGCTTGTTGGTAGTGTTGGATATACTTTTTTGACATGTTTTGCTTGTTGGTAGTGTTGGATACACTTTTTTGACATGTTTTGCTTGTTGGTAGTGTGTTGGATACACTTTTTTGACATGTTTTGCTTGTTGGTAGTGTTGGATACACTTTTTTGACATGTTTAGCTTGTTGGTAGTGTTGGATACACTTTTTTGACATGTTTTGCTTGTTGGTAGTGTGTTGGATACACTTTTTTGACATGTTTTGCTTGTTGGTAGTGTTGGATACACTTTTTTGACATGTTTTGCTTGTTGGTAGTATTGGATACACTTTTTTGACATGTTTTGCTTGTTGGTAGTGTTGGATGCACTTTTTTGACATGTTTTGCTTGTTGGTAGTGTTGGATACACTTTTTTGACATGTTTTGCTTGTTGGTAGTGTGTTGGATATACTTTTTTGACATGTTTTGCTTGTTGGTAGTGTTGGATACACTTTTTTGACATGTTTTGCTTGTTGGTAGTGTGTTGGATACACTTTTTTGACATGTTTTGCTTGTTGGTAGTGTTGGATACACTTTTTTGACATGTTTTGCTTGTTGGTAGGTTGGATACACTTTTTTGACATGTTTTGCTTGTTGGTAGTGTTGGATATACTTTTTTTGACATGTTTTGCTTGTTGGTAGTGTTGGATATACTTTTTTGACATGTTTTGCTTGTTGGTAGTGTTGGGTACACTTTTTTGACATGTTTTGCTTGTTGGTAGTGTTGGATATACTTTTTTGACAGGTTTTGCTTGTTGGTAGTGTTGGATACACTTTTTTGACATGTTTTGCTTGTTGGTAGTGTGTTGGATACACTTTTTTGAAAGGTTTGGCTTGTTGGTAGTGTTGTATACACTTTTTTGACATGTTTTGCTTGTTGGTAGTGTTGGATACACTTTTTTGACATGTTTTGCTTGTTGGTAGTGTGTTGGGTACACTTTTTTGACATGTTTTGCTTGTTGGTAGTGTTGGATACACTTTTTTGACATGTTTTGCTTGTTGGTAGTGTTGGATATACTTTTTTGACATGTTTTGCTTGTTGGTAGTGTTGGATACACTTTTTTGACATGTTTTGCTTGTTGGTAGTGTTGGATATACTTTTTTGACATGTTTTGCTTGTTGGTAGTGTTGGATACACTTTTTTGACATGTTTTGCTTTTTGGTAGTGTGTTGGATACACTTGTTTGACATGTTTTGCTTGTTGGTAGTGTTGGATATACTTTGTTTACATGTTTTGCTTGTTGGTAGTGTTGGATATACTTTTTTGACATGTTTTGCTTGTTGGTAGTGTGTTGGATATACTTTTTGACATGTTTTGCTTGTTGGTAGTGTTGCATACACTTTTTGGACATGTTTTGCTTGTTGGTAGTGTTGGATACACTTTTTTGACATGTTTTGCTTGTTGGTAGTGTGTTGGATACACTTTTTTGACATGTTTTGCTTGTTGGTAGTGTGTTGGATACACTTTTTTGACATGTTTTGCTTGTTGGTAGTGTGTTGGATACACTTTTTTGACATGTTTTGCTTGTTGGTAGTGTTGGATACACTTTTTTGACATGTTTTGCTTGTTGGTAGTGTTGGATACACTTTTTGGACATGTTTTGCTTGTTGGTAGTGTTGGATACACTTTTTTGACATATTTTGCTTGTTGGTAGTGTTGGATATACTTTTTTGACATGTTTTGCTTGTTGGTAGTGTTGGATACAGTTTTTTGACATGTTTTGCTTGTTGGTAGTGTGTTGGATTCACATTTTTGACATGTTTTGCTTGTTGGTAGTGTGTTGGATACACTTTTTTGACATGTTTTGCTTGCTGGTAGTGTTGGATACACTTTTTTGAAATGTTTTGCTTGTTGGTAGTGTTGGATGCACTTTTTTGACATGTTTTGCTTGTTGGTAGTGTTGGATATACTTTTTTGACATGTTTTGCTTGTTGGTAGTGTTGGATATACTTTTTTGACATGTTTTGCTTGTTGGTAGTGTTGGATACACTTTTTTGACATGTTTTGCTTGTTGGTAGTTTTGGATATACTTTTTTGACATGTTTTGCTTGTTGGTAGTGTTGGATACACTTTTTTGACATGTTTTGCTTGTTGGTAGTGTTGGATACACTTTTTTGACATGTTTTGCTTGTTGGTAGTGTTGGATAAACTTTTTTGACATGTTTTGCTTGTTGGTAGTGTTGGATATACTTTTTGACATGTTTTGCTTGTTGGTAGTGTGTTGGATACACTTTTTTGACATGTTTTGCTTGTTGGTAGTGTTGGATATACTTTTTTGACATGTTTTGCTTGTTGGTAGTGTGTTGGATACACTTTTGTGACATGTTTTGCTTGTTGGTAGTGTTGGATACACTTTTTTGACATGTTTTGCTTGTTGGTAGTGTTGGATATACTTTTTTGACATGTTTTGCTTGTTGGTAGTGTTGGATACACTTTTTTGACATGTTTTGCTTGTTGGTAGTGTTGGATACACTTTTTTGACATGTTTTGCTTGTTGGTAGTGTTGGATATACTTTTTTGACATGTTTTGCTTGTTGGTAGTGTTGGATATACTTTTTTGACATGTTTTGCTTGTTGGTAGTGTTGGATATAGTTTTTTGACATGTTTTGCTTGTTGGTAGTGTTGGATACACTTTTTTGACATGTTTTGCTTGTTGGTAGTGTTGGATATACTTTTTTGACATGTTTTGCTTGTTGGTAGTGTTGGATATACTTTTTTGACATGTTTTGCTTGTTGGTAGTGTTGGATATACTTTTTTGACATGTTTTGCTTGTTGGTAGTGTTGGATACAGTTTTTTGACATGTTTTGCTTGTTGGTAGTGTTGGATATACTTTTTTGACATGTTTTGCTTGTTGGTAGTGTTGGATACACTTTTTTGACATGTTTTGCTTGTTGGTAGTGTTGGATATACTTTTTTGACATGTTTTGCTTGTTGGTAGTGTGTTGGATACACTTTTTTGACATGTTTTGCTTGTTGGTAGTGTTGGATATACTTTTTTGACATGTTTTGCTTGTTGGTAGTGTTGGATACACTTTTTTGACATGTTTTGCTTGTTGGTAGTGTGTTGGATACACTTTTTTGACATGTTTTGCTTGTTGGTAGTGTTGGATACACTTTTTTGACATGATTTGCTTGTTAGTAGTGTTGGATACACTTTTTTGACATGTTTTGCTTGTTGGTAGTGTTGGATGCACTTTTTTGACATGTTTTGCTTGTTGGTAGTGTTGGATATACTTTTTTGACATGTTTTGCTTGTTGGTAGTGTTGGATACACTTTTTTGACATGTTTTGCTTGTTGGTAGTGTGTTGGATACACTTTTTTGACATGTTTTGCTTGTTGGTAGTGTTGGATACACTTTTTTGACATGTTTTGCTTGTTGGTAGTGTTGGATATACTTTTTCGACATGTTTTGCTTGTTGTTAGTGTTGGATACACTTTTTTGACATGTTTTGCTTGTTGGTAGTGTTGGATACACATTTTTGACATGTTTTGCTTGTTGGTAGTGTTGGATATACTTTTTTGACATGTTTTGCTTGTTGGCAGTGTGTTGGATACACTTTTATGACATGTTTTGCTTGTTGGTAGTGGTGGATACACTTTTATGACATGTTTTGCTTGTTGGTAGTGTTGGATACACTTTGTTGACATGTTTTGCTTGTTGGTAGTGTTGCATACACTTTTTTGACATGTTTTGCTTGTTGGTAGTGTTGGATATACTTTTTTGACATGTTTTGCTTGTTGTTAGTGTGTTGGATACACTTTTTTGACATGTTTAGCTTGTTGGTAGTGTTGGATACACTTTTTTGACATGTTTTGCTTGTTGGTAGTGTGTTGGATACACTTTTTTGACATGTTTTGCTTGTTGGTAGTGTTGGATACACTTTTTTGACATGTTTTGCTTGTTGGTAGTATTGGATACACTTTTTTGACATGTTTTGCTTGTTGGTAGTGTTGGATGCACTTTTTTGACATGTTTTGCTTGTTGGTAGTGTTGGATACACTTTTTTGACATGTTTTGCTTGTTGGTAGTGTGTTGGATATACTTTTTTGACATGTTTTGCTTGTTGGTAGTGTTGGATACACTTTTTTGACATGTTTTGCTTGTTGGTAGTGTGTTGGATACACTTTTTTGACATGTTTTGCTTGTTGGTAGTGTTGGATACACTTTTTTGACATGTTTTGCTTGTTGGTAGGTTGGATACACTTTTTTGACATGTTTTGCTTGTTGGTAGTGTTGGATATACTTTTTTTGACATTTTTTGCTTGTTGGTAGTGTTGGATATACTTTTTTGACATGTTTTGCTTGTTGGTAGTGTTGGATACACTTTTTGACATGTTTTGCTTGTTGGTAGTGTTGGATATACTTTTTTGACAGGTTTTGCTTGTTGGTAGTGTTGGATACACTTTTTTGACATGTTTTGCTTGTTGGTAGTGTGTTGGATACACTTTTTTGACAGGTTTGGCTTGTTGGTAGTGTTGTATACACTTTTTTGACATGTTTTGCTTGTTGGTAGTGTTGGATACACTTTTTTGACATGTTTTGCTTGTTGGTAGTGTGTTGGGTACACTTTTTTGACATGTTTTGCTTGTTGGTAGTGTTGGATACACTTTTTTGACATGTTTTGCTTGTTGGTAGTGTTGGATATACTTTTTTGACATGTTTTGCTTGTTGGTAGTGTTGGATACACTTTTTAGACATGTTTTGCTTGTTGGTAGTGTTGGATATACTTTTTTGACATGTTTTGCTTGTTGGTAGTTTTGGATACACTTTTATGACATGTTTTGCTTGTTGGTAGTGTTGGATATACTTTGTTTACATGTCTTGCTTGTTGGTAGTGTTGGATATACTTTTTTGACATGTTTTGCTTGTTGGTAGTGTGTTGGATATACTTTTTGACATGTTTTGCTTGTTGGTAGTGTTGGATACACTTTTTGGACATGTTTTGCTTGTTGGTAGTGTTGGATATACTTTGTTTACATGTTTTGCTTGTTGGTAGTGTTGGATATACTTTTTTGACATGTTTTGCTTGTTGGTAGTGTGTTGGATACACTTTTTTGACATGTTTTGCTTGTTGGTAGTGTGTTGGATACACTTTTTTGACATGTTTTGCTTGTTGGTAGTGTTGGATACACTTTTTTGACATGTTTTGCTTGTTGGTAGTGTTGGATACACTTTTTGGACATGTTTTGCTTGTTGGTAGTGTTGGATACACTTTTTTGACATATTTTGCTTGTTGGTAGTGTTGGATATACTTTTTTGACATGTTTTGCTTGTTGATAGTGTTGGATACAGTTTTTTGACATGTTTTGCTTGTTGGTAGTGTGTTGGATACACATTTTTGACATGTTTTGCTTGTTGGTAGTGTGTTGGATACACTTTTTTGACATGTTTTGCTTGCTGGTAGTGTTGGATACACTTTTTTGAAATGTTTTGCTTGTTGGTAGTGTTGGATGCACTTTTTTGACATGTTTTGCTTGTTGGTAGTGTTGGATATACTTTTTTGACATGTTTTGCTTGTTGGTAGTGTTGGATATACTTTTTTGACATGTTTTGCTTGTTGGTAGTGTTGGATACACTTTTTTGACATGTTTTGCTTGTTGGTAGTGTTGGATATACTTTTTTGACATGTTTTGCTTGTTGGTAGTGTTGGATATACTTTTTTGACATGTTTTGCTTGTTGGTAGTGTTGGATACACTTTTTTGACATGTTTTGCTTGTTGGTAGTGTTGGATACACTTTTTTGACATGTTTTGCTTGTTGGTAGTGTTGGATATACTTTTTTGACATGTTTTGCTTGTTGGTAGTGTTGGCTCCACTTTTTTGACATGTTTTGCTTGTTGGTAGTGTTGGATACACTTTTTTGACATGTTTTGCTTGTTGGTAGTGTTGGATATACTTTTTAGACATGTTTTGCTTGTTGGTAGTGTTGGATACACTTTTTTGACATGTTTTGCTCGTTGGTAGTGTGTTGGATATACTTTTTTGACATGTTTTGCTCGTTGGTAGTGTGTTGGATATACTTTTTTGACATGTTTTGCTTGTTGGTAGTGTTGGATATACTTTTTTGACATGTTTTGCTTGTTGGTAGTGTTGGATATACTTTTTTGACATGTTTTGCTCGTTGGTAGTGTGTTGGATACACTTTTTTGACATGTTTTGCTTGTTGGTAGTGTGTTGGATACACTTTTTTGACATGTTTTGCTCGTTGGTAGTGTGTTGGATACACTTTTTTGACATGTTTTGCTCGTTGGTAGTGTGTTGGATACACTTTTTTTGACATGTTTTGCTCGTTGGTAGTGTGTTGGATATACTTTTTTGACATGTTTTGCTTGTTGGTAGTGTTGGATACACTTTTTTGACATGTTTTGCTCGTTGGTAGTGTTGGATATACTTTTTTGACATGTTTTGCTCATTGGTAGTGTGTTGGATATAATTTTTTGACATGTTTTGCTTGTTGGTAGTGTTGGATACACTTTTTTGACATGTTTTGCTTGTTGGTAGTGTGTTGGATACACTTTTTTGACATGTTTTGCTTGTTGGTAGTGTTGGATACACTTTTTTGACATGTTTTGCTTGTTGGTAGTGTGTTGGATACACTTTTTTGACATGTTTTGCTTGTTGGTAGTGTTGGATATACTTTTTTGACATGTTTTGCTTGTTTGTAGTGTTGGATACACTTTTTGACATGTTTTGCTTGTTGGTAGTGTTGGATACACTTTTTTGACATGTTTTGCTTGTTGATAGTGTTGGATATACTTTTTTAACATGTTTTGCTTGTTGGTAGTGTTGGATACACTTTTTTGACATGTTTTGCTTGTTGGTAGTGTTGGATATACTTTTTTGACATGTTTTGCTTGTTGGTAGTGTGTTGGATACACTTTTTTGACATGTTTTGCTTGTTGGTAGTGTTGGATACACTTTTTTGACATGGAAACTACAGCAGAACTAATGGAATGAAGTCCGAGCTTGTTTTTGCTGAAAACCGAAACAATTGGTAGTTTAGAGGCAACAGGAACGAAGAGTTGAACTTTGAGCTTCCAGTTATCGCGGGTGAACTTACCAGGCTTATTAGACGATTTTCCAATACCTTAGGAACTAGTCATCTACAGGAAACCACCGGTGTAGAGAGAGATTGAATCCATTAGGATTTGCCCATTCTAGTATCAGGTCAGAACTGAATGGAACTCCAAAAGAGATGCCAGCACCAAGTTATAACTAGAATCAAGAATAGACTGATTGTTTTTACAAAGAAAAAGATCATACTTCTACTGATAGGACTGTTAATAATGTGTTCACCAGTGGGAATATCAGCCCTGACTGCAACTCCAGTTATAACTTCAATGACTGGTTAAAAATTACTTTTGTTTTAATGGCAGCATACCATCATGAAATCAATGAAAACATTAAAAAACATATTTTAATGCAGTAGATACAGGCTTGGAAAAAAGTTATTTAGATTGAGAAGCCTGTAACTAGATAATTTATATTTTGAAGAATGCATTCATGTTAGGAGAGTAACCCAAGGTATCAGATACCATAAGTTTCCAAATGGGGTTACTCCTGGAACTAAATTTTATTTTGATCTGGTGGAGCTATTTAACAAACAAGGTCTTGAATTAATCACGCTGTTGATACAAAATAATAAAGAGATAATTTATATTTTACTCGTTGAAGTGAATGGCCTGAATAGCAAACTTAAAAATGATTTGCTGTTTAAAAATTATGTTTTGGAATATGAGAATGTATTTTCTAGGGTAGATTCACATGTTACTAAAGTTAAAACTAGAAAGAATAAAAAGCTTGCTAGGGACAAACTACAGCACGAGAAAGGAGAAGTGTTACCTATTAAGGATAATTTACATGACAATTGTAGGGCTAATACTGCTTCCTGTGCTGTACCTAATAATGAGGTTTTCACAGATAACTGGTCACAGTTAGAAAATGATGGGGGAGAGCAAACTGAGACTTTTAACAGGGCAGAAAACAATTCTCGTTTTGATATTACTGACCCTTTAGAGTTTCTACCCCTGAGACGATTGGAAAGGTTAGCCAGCAGGTTGTATCCCCGAGGGTGAGGGATGCTCCTCTGAGAAGGGGAAATAACTTTACTGTTTATAATTATAGTAGTTTGGTGGTTATGAAAAAATATGCCAGACCATTTGAAAGGGGGTTTACATTTATTCCTACCTCTAAATACAGCCTAGCAGATTGTCTTATTGAATTTAAACTTTTTAGATGCAAAATACATTTTGGTCTACAATTTAGGGATATTTCTGGTGGTCCAGAATATCCCAAAAAATAATTTAAATGGAAATGGCATAGCAAAGCTAAATGCAACCCCATTGTACAGGTATTTTCAAATGCAAATCAGTGATTTGCAAAAAGGAAAATGACCCCTGCTAATCATAACTTGAATAAAGAAGAACATTTATTGTTAGATGAGATCAAAAACAATTATTCTGTTAGAATTATGAGATCAGACAAGGGGGCGGTGTGGTGCTATTCAGTAACAATTACCGTTCCATATTCAAAGTCCTTAATTATTCTGCTTCCTATGTGATGACATCTATTAATGAAGTAAACTTATCATATGCCAAAATTGACTATTTTTTGGAAGATAATTTATTGCAACATACTATGAATTTAGACATTTATAAATTCTTAAAAAATTCTAATCCTAAAATTCCTGTCATGTTCAGGGGGTCAATATTATAAGATCGACACACTGATGTCCCACTCACCAGGCTGGACAAGGAGAAGGTCACTGTAAGCTGCCTGTCGGGTGCCAGGATCCGCCACATAGCACAAGCACTCAGTTCACTCCAAAACAAGTACAAATATGACTCTGTCATTGTCCATGCTGGTGTGAATGACCTGAGACGTACCTCCCTGGACTACATGAAAAAAGATGTAGAGGAGCTCTTTGATCATGTAGCCCAGGCCGGTATGACCCTGACCTTGAGTAGCATCTTACCCTCACCAAGAATGTTGCCACAGTATAAAGACAAAATGATCAATTTTAACAATTGGCTAAAGTATTGGTGTCATTCAAAGGGGATCCAGTGTCTGTCAGCCTGGGATGACATGCTCGACAAGCCACGTTGCTTTGCTAGGGATGGCTTCCACCTGTCACCCCTGGGTTTTTGAATACTGGCAAAGGCTCTTGCCTCCCCCATAGTGCCTTTTTTAGGCAAGGCTGAAAAGACAAACCCACCTCCATAGACAACACAAAGAAAAAAAAACTAAGGGTAATGCTGCTTAACACCAGAAGTTTAAACCTCAAGATGCACGCGCTTGACACTCCTCAGTATGGAGAATATCGATATCTGTGCAGTAACAGAAACCTGGTTCAAGGCTCCCAACAGGACCCCAGCACTAACAGGTTATACTTCATACCATGCTTTCTGGCCCCAAAACTCAGACCGAACCACAAAAGGAGGGGGAGTATCCATATTTATCAAAGATATCCACACCTCCAGGTTAGTGGCACTGCACAAAGTATCGGAGACCATCCATGTGCAACTAACAGTGGGCAAAACTGCCTTTCAGTTTGTAGCCTGCTACAGACCACCCTCCCAAACACAGGAACCTCACTCAGCTTTCCTGAGAACACTGGAGAATATGAAGGTCTCTCCAAACACCATTATATTGGGTGACTTCAACTACCCAAATATTGATTGGGAAAACTACTCAAGCCCAAATACCCTCGCCCAATGGTTCCTAGAATTTATAAACTCAAATGCTATGGAACAACTGGTCACCACTCCCACAAGAGGGGAAAACATATTGGATCTGGTCATCACCAACATGCAGTCTCTATGTTCCACACCAGAGGTATACCCCTCATTGGTAAGATCAGACCATAAACAAATCTCACTGGACATCCATATTCCATCCCCACCCCTAGCCAAGGAAACCACGGTGAAGAACTTCTCAAAAGCAAACTTCACACTTCTCAAAACTGAGGTGGAATCCTTCAAAGCCCCCGGGCTAGTGGAAAATATGGCCCAAAATGCAGAATCCTTTACAAAAGCATTCTATGGACACCTACAGGAATGTGTGGAAAATGCTATCCCAAATAAAACCAAGACTCACACCTCCAAAGGCAGGAGACCTGTCTGGTGGAACCTGGCCATAAATAAGCTATACAACAGAAGGAGAAAGCTACTACATGACAGAGCAAAATCCCAAAAAGGGAAGGCATCTCTGATCAGTACTAGCAAGAAACTACGATCCCTCATAAAATCACCTAAGGCCAGCTTTGAAAGAAAAATTGCACAAGACACTAAAGATAATCACAAGGCCTTCTTTAGTTATGTCAGAAACCTGGGAGGCAGCTCCCAGATATGCTCTGAGTTAGTGCAAAATGACGAAAAATACACTGAACCCACAGACATTGCCAACATCCTGGCAGAAAGGTTCAGTGCAAACTTCTCCCCCCCCTTCCCCCCAAAAGAGCAAATGCCTATCCCAACAGAGTGTAACCTTCCTGAGATCACAGATGCACAGGTGAGAGCTGCCCTCTCCAAAGCAAAAAACACAGCATCAATGGGACCAGATGGTGTCCCGAGCTGCGTCTTACACGAGCTCCAAGAAGAACTAAACCCTCATATAAAGTCACTGTTCAATCTCAGCCTTACTACAGGATATGTACCCAAGGAATGGTGTACAGCAACAGTGGTCCCACTCCACAAAGGTGGTGCCACAACAGACCCCGGAAACTATTGTCCTATAAGCCTGACTAGCCTGGTCTGCAAAGCTATGGAGTGTATCATCATGGAAATCATAAACAAAGACATTGGAAACCTCCAGACACTGGATCCTACCCAATTCGGCTTTGTTAAGGGTAGATCTTGCCTCTTAAACCTGGTCGACTTCTTTGAAACAGTTACCAAAGCCATAGATGAAGGGAAGGTAGTCCACACAGCCTACCTGGACCTCACAAAAGCCTTCGACACAATACCCCACTCAGGCATCATAAATAAGTTCACCAGCTTAAATATCAACCCCTATGTCACAAGATGGGTTGCAAACTGGCTCAGGGATAGAACCCACATGGTCAGAATAGCAGGTGCCATGTCAGACTCTTAACCAGTTACAAGTGGCATCCCACAAGGCTCAGTCCTGGGACCTCTCTTGTTCGGTATATATTTCTCCGAGGTACAGGCTAACATGGGTGGACTATGTCTGACCAAGTTCGCAGATGACTGCAAACTGGGTGCTGTAATCGACTCTCCGGCTGACACAAGCATCCTCCAAAAGGGTCTCACAGAGATGGATAACTGGTGCCAGAGCCATGGCCTAAAGCTAAATGCCAAAAAGTGCATAGTCATCCCCTTTGGGAAAAACAAAGTGCCCACAAATTATCACATAGGTGGTAATCCATTAAGTAAGGAAGAAGTAACTAGGGACTTGGGGACCCAAGTAGATAGCAATCTCTCCTTTGACAATCATGTTGCCAAAGTGGTTGGAAAGACCTTCTATATAGCCACCTTATCACGAAAGGGTTCACATCTAGATCAAGAGAGGTCATTGTGCCCCTCTACTCATAACTTATCAGGCCCATAATTGAGTACATTGTCCTGTTTGGGATGTACCTTACCTGACACCTGCAGTAACTGAAAAGACCCCAAAAGTATCTCACCAAGAGGATCAAGGGGCTCAAACAGATGCCCTATGCAGCTCGACTAAAGAAACTCCAGCTCTACTCAGTTGCGTACCGCCTACTCAGAGACGATCTGTGTCTGATGTATAAAGCCATGTCCAACGCAGAATTAATGGACATGCTTCATCTCAGGAAATCCAAATCCCTTAGAGCTACATGCTCCAGGGACTTGAACCTCAGCACAGAAATAAATAGGACATGCTGGAGGGACAGATTCATATCCCAGAGGCTCCCCTCACTCTGGAACAAAATCCCAATCCATGTTAGGCAGAGCCCCTCACTGACCCTCTTCAAGAGAAATCTTGACGAGTGGATGGGAGATGGTAAGTTTACCCCTGGGATCTCTTCTGTGTCCCTGCTTGACAGAGGTACAGAAAACTAACCTTAAAAGGGCTACCTTCTGTGACCTACTGTATAGAGGCACAGTCAACTAATCTAAAAAGGTGACGAAAGCCAAACACACTCTGGCTAGGCTTATAAATGCCCTAGGGCAGATAGCCTAGTATCAACCTATGAACCCATGAACCTATGAAAACATAGAACACCATATGGTCGACACCATATGGTCGATGTCTTCAAACATCAAACTTATAAAAACAACAAAAAAAAAAGAAAAGAAAAAAGTACCCTAACAGATTTATACCCCCTGCTACTTAAATATACCAACTCCGAGACCGCACCACATAAATCTCCCCTTACGGAGATTTCCATTTACACATACGATGTGCGCTTTCGCTGTTCTCGTGTTGACGATATCAACTTCAATATTGTTGGCTTTTGAGAATATAATATAGACCCATGCTCAGGATCCCCAAGATTCACAACATTTAAGAGCCAACATTTAGATATATTGTCTCAGCAGCAGACTGAAAGACCCACCTATTTGCTGTACTTATTGACTATTTTAAAACCTGTATATGACTTTAATACCCATATGGTCTGTGATTCGTGGGATTTTTTAGGTAGGTTGAAACCCGACTGCTGGGACCAAGATGTCACCTTTCCTACAATCTATGTTATAGATTCCAAAGGAAGATGGACTAAAGTATTTTTAGAAGCTCTCCTTGAACTAGATTTTTTGAGTGTAGACCAAACTAGATTACTGATGAATTGTATGGAGATAATATTAAACAATAATTATATCTGGTTTGATGGGGAAATCTACAAATAGGTCAAAGGTGTAGCGATGGGGGCTGCTTGAGCCTCACGTCTGCCATTTTTGTTATGCTTATATGGGAACACAATAATGTATTCTCATCTAGGTTTAATGACCACATTAAATTATAGCTCAGATTTTTGGATGATATTTTCATTTTGTGGTCTGGAGATACAGAAATTATTTCTGAATTTATAAGGTTTATAAATTAGAAATTTACCTCCATTTTAGCAGCACACATCCATGTATACAGAAGAGAAATTTAGTTAGAGCCCAGTTCATTAGACTGGCATGAATGTTGTTCGATAAGGACACCTTCAGTGTGGAAAGAGTGGTCCTACAGGAAATGTTCCTTCAAAGACAATACCCCATTATTATGGTTAAAGCTCTTGGTGATGAGATATTTCAGGGGTGAGAACAAAATATCTTCTTTAGTGGGTGTGGGTCTGGCATGTTCAAAAAAACATGAGACTCGATCAGGGAACAATGGATCAACTTGAAACAGGGAAACACAAAATCCCACCAAGGAAACAACTAGTGTTTCAACTAATAGCGGAAAATTTTCCAGAGCCTTTACTATACAATATAATTATAGATCCAGTATTATAAAAGAAATACTTTACAAATGCTGGGGAATTCTAGCATATAATGATAAAATGAAAGATACAGTAGGCACAAAACCTACCTTTGTTTATAAGCATGCAAGTAATCTTAAAAATCTAGTGGAAAAGGTCACCAAGACTCTAACACAACTTGCTGTGAGGGAAAGGTTAGTTTGCTTTTGATTTCTTGTATTTGTTATTACTTTATTGCCTTTCTTTTATTTAGTATACTGTGATTTGTTTTCTTTACACTATGTTTTATTTGCATTCTGCTTTGGACTGCATATTAAAACTTGGAAAGAGACCACAGCTGTGTCTCATGTGAGTCACCCAGAATTGTTTTCACCCTCCCAACCTGTTGCTGTTGTGTTTTTAAACACAACTGTCTTTCTGGTTGCCTGCCCCTTATGTTAATTTGACCACATATCTCCTTTCCTCTCTGCTTTCACTGGCTGTTGTAAGCACAAAATTATCATTTTGTGAAATCACTCCCCTTCAACTATTTAAATGCATTGGTCATCCCACTGTATTCCATAGAGCCAGAAAACAAAAGTGCCCATCCCCTTTTAATCTATCTTTTTCTTTTAAAGTTAGTGGCTCTCCACTTAGACAGCTGAAACTTTACTTACCCTGTTTTGCATATCTAACTGCTTAATGCACACTGCAGTGTTTATAATATTAACCCATTTGTTCATCTTACCATTAAACATCTATTGCAAAGCCACCAGTTATTGGAGAGCCCACATTCTGCCTCTCAGTAGTCATCTTGGGATTAGTGTTTCTGTTTTCTCTTGATGACAGAAGGAGCACAGGAAAATTATTTCTTGGAGGCTGATGATCATCAGAAAGCCTAATAACCGCTTCATATGTGACAGCTTGGAATTTGTGCTTATATTTGCTCCTGATGAGAAAGGAGCAGAGTGCAGTAATTCCTGACTGTTTCTGGTTGGACAGTAATTGCCTGTGCTTAACATTCCTGACTGGTCTGATTGCTATTCAAGGCATCTACCAGGAAAAGGCTAAAACTAGCCTACAGACCCTTGAATCATCGAGGACAATACTGTGAATCACCAAACAGGCTGTGTTCTGCTTCTCATCTTGGGATTAGTGCTAACATTTTGCTTCTGGTGAGAGAAGAAGCAAAGGAGCATTGTTTCCTAGGAGAGAGAAGCTGTGGTGAGACCAGCACTACTAGTAGTGAAGTGATAGCCATTCATGCGACTCCCCTCTTTTCATCATTCTTGACAAGCTAATTCTTTGTTTTCAGTAAGTACTGCTTGATTTGTTTCTAACTTCAGAATATCTGCCTAAATACTTCATTCTTAAATTTTCAGACTCAGACACATTGAATGCCATTTTTCCTGTAACAGCATGATTGAAATTTCTCCAATACCTAGTTGCACACAGGACAACTAGTTTGCAGTGACAAGCACTGTCCGCATAGTTACAATTCGGATACTCTGGACAGTGATTGATATTCTCACTCCAGCTATCTAATTAATAAGAAAAGAGTCTGTTGCCAAGGACATGAACTTTCCACTATCAACATTATCATCGTGGTGGTGTTGCCACGGACATGAACTTTCCACTATCACCATTATCATCACGCTGGTGTTGCCACGGACATGAACTTTCCACTATCACCATTATCATCGCGGTGGACATGGGCATCTTGAGGCGATGTAGAAATTGCCTCATGATTACTGATAACCAGTTAATTCTCAAACAAACTGATATAGCATGTGAGATATGTATTTATACAATGTCACTGGAGGCAAAACTCTCACATAAAAGTACTCCTAATGTCAATAAGGTTGTCAGTAGTACATATGCAGCACCCATCACACACAATTAAAAATAAACATATAGACCCACGTATGCTGAGGCACTTAAATGCAACCCTTCCTCAACCACAAAGACCTCATAGATGACGTATACATAACAAATATCCTCAGCAGCCCCAAATACACTCTTTCAAAACAGCAGCCACATCAACACATAGAACAATAACTCATGGAGCCTCTACCTCTAAAACCATAAGGCTAGCCACCACACAATCTAACACTCTGGTCATTGGAGAGTCCATTGTGAGACACACTGATGTCCATCTTACCAGGCTGAGTAAGGAGAAAGCCACCGTCGGTTGCTTATCAGGGGCTAGGGTCCACCACATTACATATGCACTCAGGTCATTGGACCACAAGTAACAGTATGACTTAGTCATAGTATATGTGAGAGTAAATGACCTGAGATGTACCCCCTAGACTATATGATCAGAGACATCATAGAGCCCTTGGAATATGTGTCTCAGGCTGGTACAAGCCTAGCATTAAGCAGCATTTTACCTTCTCCAAGGATGATGCCACAATACGAACAAAAGATGATTTACTTTAATAATTGGCTTAGTTTATGGTGTCATTGTAAGGGGATGCAATATTTGTCAGCTTGGAAGGAGATGGTCAACAGACCATACTGCTTTTCCAGGGATGGTCTGCACCTCTCCCCTCTAGGCTTTTGAATATTAGCTAAAACATTGTCTTCCCCCACAGTGCCTTTTTTAGGCAATGCCAAACTGAAAGTACTTCTGACATAGCAAATCAAAACCAAAGAACTCTAAAGGTATTACTGCTCAGTGCTAGGAATCTAAACAAAAAACTCTACTCCCCAGAAGCTCTTTTCCCTAGAGAATGCTGACATCTGTGTGGTCACTGAGACGTGGTTTAAAGCCATGGAGAGCACACCAACAGTGCAAGATTATAACATCTTCCAGACATTTAGACCAGCTACCACACAGACAGGGATTAAAGGTGGAGGTGTCTCTATTTACCTAAAAATAAATATACCTCAAGGCTGGTCACACAGGACAATGCACTTGAGCTACTCCATGTTGAAATCACCATAGGTAAAATCCAGTATCACTTCCTTGCCAGTTATAGGCCACCCCCCATGACCTAGAAAACCCATACAATGTATTTAAACATATTAGAAACACTAACTATCCAACCCAATACCATATTCATGGGAAATTTTAATTACCCCACTATTAACTGGGAATCCTATACAACACCATATAGGTTCATAGGTTCGTACTAGGCTATCTGCCCTAGGGCATTTATAAGCCTAGCCAGAGTGTGTGTGTACAGGCACAGAGATTGATGGATTTTGTAAACACAAACTCCCTGGACCATATAGTCAATACACCTACCAGGGGTGCAACCATACTGGATCTGGTCCTCACTAATATGGAAGACTGCTGCACACACCCTATTGTAATGTCTTCCCTGGGAAGATCAGACCACAAAATGGTCTCCTTTGAAGTAAAAATAAAACCTGGGCCCCCCAGCTAACCCTAGAATATTCAGTAACTATTCTAAGGATAACCTCCTGCTATTAAGTGAGAACCTGGCAAAGTCCAAGCCCCCACAAACCCTGAGAACACTGCTGCTTATGCAAAACTGTTCACAGAAACCCCATACAAGCATGTTAATAGCTGCATAGAGGCTGCTGTACCCACTAGGAAGAAATACTGAACTAAATAAAAAAAAAAGCCATCTTGGTGGAATAGATATATAGATACATGTGTGTGTGTGTGTGTGTGTGTGTGTGTGTGTGTGTGTGTGTGTGTGTGTGTATAACACAAAGAGAGTGATATATAGATATACATTATATACTTGTATTTCTCTTTCTCTCTCTCTCTCTGTCTATATATATATATATATATATATATATATATATATATATATATACGGGTTCCCTATTTAATTTCGAAATGCTGAAATCACGAATTTCAGTATTTCGAAATTATAATAGCGAAGTCATGAAATACCGGTAAACCAGAAGCGTGATGAAATTCGGAATTTCGGTATTCTGAAATTACATAGTGAATCCATAGATATATATATATATATATATATATATATATATATATACACACACACACACACACACACACACACATATAGATAGATATAGGTATATCAACAGTCAAAATACCGATCAGTATTCTATTCAATAGTCTATTTTTAAGTAACAACAGTAACATTATTGTCACGTTAAAAAAAGGCTCATGCTGGTATAACTTAATAAGCAAAATGTTAAGCATTAGTAACAAAAGAAGGCCAGAATTATGCACTATTTTATGCAGATAATACCAGTAGTTGTATTTGCTCAGAGAAAATAAAAGGTCACTGTCAAAAAGAATAATTTATTCAGAAATGTATTTCTTGAGACAGCTTCCAGATATAGTGGACTAAAAACAGTCAACATACAAACATTTTGAGTGTGCATAGGCTGAGACACACAGACTTTATAGCAAAACTATTTTAGTTGGTCCTTAAAGAAAGCCTTTATGTAATATTTAGCTGTTTGCTAGTTATGAAAAAGTAATCTGTAGAAGTTCTGAAAACAAATATATTTGGAAACATTTTCTGCATGTGTAAGGTATGGCACTCACCACTTATCACACGATCGAAATGTTGTCTTTGGATCGTAGATACTGCTGGAAAATAGGTTAGAAAATAAACAATATGTCATCAGCAGGAAACAGGTTATTTGCTGAACATACATGTTTTCTGCATACACATAGCAAAAACATTGCTCATATGACCAATACTTCACAATACTCCACCAAAATATGACTCACTCCCAGTCAATCACATGTTTGATTAAAGATGTGAGAACATTTTTGATTTTACCCGGTAAACAGTTCAAATGAAAAAAAAAACAAACATTTTTTGCAAGTTTCATCTTGGGTTGATGAGAAACTTAGGGACTGGAAGAATGAAGGGATGGTAGGGTCACAGTGAGCAGTTGTTGCTGGCTCCCCCATCCTGAGTGGAGGCAAACAATATGACTTGGTGCACCACTGACCTAAACAGGGGTGTCACAGTATTGCAGATAGCTGCAGGTTATGCCACATGTAAGCCAGAGGGACAGAGTCCCATGTTAAACATAGACATGCAGCGAGAGTCTGCCTAGAGCAGTAACTGTAACTGGAAAAGAGTTAGGTTGGGGGAGGGTACTATCACGTGTAGGATGGCATGCTGGGGTCTGAGAGTTGCCTCCAAAAAGGAATGAGTAGGTTCATATGGCCCTGACCATAATTAGAGAAGGAAAGGGCGAGCTATAACCCTCAAGGGAAAACAAATGTGTTGATAGGGTGCCTGGGTCTTGAACCCAGCTGGGAGTGAGGATAAGAAATAAGATTCTAGGAAATTCTATCAGGTTAGATCAGTCAAAGTGCCCAGCTCTCCTGGAATGTCTAGGGTTGAATGTATGCACAATACTGAATCAGCTTATGCTGTACATTTCCATCACGGTGAAATATTCTCTATGTCTCAAGGCAGTGAAAAGACTTCCGTAATGTCCACCGAAGCTCTAGTATATCAATATGTAGTACAATTTTGGCAATCCCACAACCCAGTGCCTCTTCCCGGACACTGAGTAACCCACACCATATACAGGTATTAGGGGTCTGAATAGAGAGATGAAATCAGCAGGAAAAGGATAGTATTGCTGCAACTGAATTCATCCTCAAGTCTTGGTGATGACCTTCATATGATGAACCCGATTTTCACAGATCTCACCAAGATGGTACTGATATATTGACTATATTTTTATACAGCATGGAGAAAGGTAGGTTGAAAAAAACCCACATCTGGTTGCACAGATCTTAGGGGGGGGGTACTTAATCCTGGGGTGCACAGTGGTGCCAGGACTGGAAACAAGACAGTATAGAATCCTCACTACATGGAAACATTCCTGCCACTAGGTTAGACCAGGTTCAGGAGGAGGATGCCCCCTCCCCCAAGGTAGAAGGAAGAAGTAGTCAAAAATAATCACAAAATCTGACAGCTCAAAATATAGCCATAGAGATGACAAAGTGGACTATTGTGGATAAGGAAAAAAATATGTATTTTTGCTTCAGGTTTACAGAGTAGTACTAGCCTAACTGCCCTTGTGGGCCATTTTAAGCCTAACCAATTAGCCCATTTGAGATTAAACCCTTTGCCGATTGATCCCACTACCACTCACATACTAATTACCCTCAATATTATTACACAAGAAGCTGAGAATTTCCAGTTACAGGATATTCAGAAAGATTCAGCAAGACATTTGAAGAAAGAAAAGGAAGTGAGAAAATGTAAACAACAAAAACAGAGCTTTTTGAAGATATAAAAAAGAAGCAAAAGGACAAGATAAAGACAAGCACATCCGATATAGTGACAAATATAAGCAACCAGGCAAACTAATCTGCACAAACATGCAGGCATAAAGATATTTGAAGAGAAATACACAAAATATGGGGAAAGCACACATATATGCAACATTTCACAATACAAACATGAGATCACAAAGGAGCAATATAGAAAAAAAGGACAGAAGCTAGAAGTTAAACATTTTATTTTATTTATTTTACATTTGTTAACCGGGCTAGTCCAGCTGGATTGTATGTCCATTTTCAGTGGAGGCCCGAGGAGATAAGCTCCATTTGTGAACACAGAGATACAGTAAGGACATCACAATATCATACAAAACAAAGAGATCAAAGTTATGGATTATCTGCAAAGTGAAGGATTTAGTGTGGAAACTCTAGCACAGGCATTGTCGCAGTGGGTGGAGGAGAGACAGAAGAAGAGGATTTTCCACATGATGATGCTCTGGAGTTTTCTGTAGGAAACTGGCACAAAATTCTAGTTAGAACTACAGTGGAAAGGCAGAAGTAGGAAACAGTGGTAACTCTGATGCAGGTAATGTTGCAAACTAATAGGCCAATGCTCCCCCATATAAAGGAGCAGCAGATGTAGAAGGGTGCATCTGAAAAGGATATGACACAGGAAAATGATCTGGAACTTTCTGTAGAATACTCACAGGAAACATAGAAAGAACATGCTCTCACCTAGAAGAAAATGATCTCTGAGAAGACATGCTTAATTTAATATTGACAGAGTGCCATATTAAGGTAGATAAAAACAAACAGCTTACAGAAAGTAAATAAGACCCAAAATGTTGGAAGATTGGTAAAACAGATGAACAAAGTAACCAGCTTGACTTTTCCCCAACTTTCCCACCCTTTTGTTGATGTGGTTTGAAAAGCCAGTGTCTCTGGCTTTCGCCCATTCTGGTAATCTGACTGCCAAAGCCCCTCCCTCCCTCTTTGATTGCCATTGTCAGTTGTGTAAGCTAAGTACCTTTCCCTCCCTTTGGTTTACATAAATTCAGAAGCCCCTCCCTCCCTCTGATTGCTGTTGTCAGTTGTGTAAGCTAAGTAGCTTTCCCTCCCATTGGTTTACATAGATTCAGAAGCCCCTCCCTCCCTCTGATTGCTGTTGTCAGTTGTGTAAGCTAAGTACTTTTATCTCCTATTGGTTTACACAGATTTAGAAAACTGACTGAGCACTCAGCAAACAAGTATTGTTCTTAACTTAACCTTCCCTACTACAAATCATCATTTTCACAGAGCTACCATCTGGTTAGCATCCCTCCCATAATATGAGAGGGTCCTGAATAAGTCAGGTGCGATCCTTGGCAGATAAAAGACTTGTTGCTGTTTTGCACTTTAACTGCTTTATCTGATGGTATTTTTGCACTTTAAATTGTTTTCAAGTACTCTGATATTGTACTGTCTGAGTGCTAAGAAGTGTACTTTTGAGAAGCTTTGCTGACAGTGTTACTGTATAATTTGCTATTTTGTATTTTTGTTGGTTCTTGATTGTTGCATTCCTACAAGTTTGGTACTGCTAAAGGGCCCAGTAAAGCACCTTTATTAGTCTGCATTAACAAAGCACCCGTAGTAGCCTTTTAACCTCCACCCCCTTGTAGCTCACAAATCAAAGGACTGGACAGTATGGATATGCAATTTCCTAACTTTTCTGTGGCCAGCTTGGTAGATGTGGGCATCTTGATACAATGTAGCAATTGTCTCATGCTTGCTGACAACCACTTCATCCTTAAAGAAGTGGACACAGTATGCAAGAGGTGCACTTACACAATGACACAAAAAGAGTAAACTCTCACATACGAGTGCACACCAGACTGTCAAAACCATGCACACAACATTCACCTCACATAGCACACACATAGACTAAAATATGCTGAGACACTTAAAAGCAATCTTCTGAAATAACAAAGGTCATCTAGACTGCCTGTTGACAAAGCTATGTCTCAGAAAGCCCAAAATCACTCAAAAATCAATGACTAACACCACACGTATTGTCACTGTCAGTGGACTCCCAAACACTGAGCCCATCAGACAAGCAAACACACTTCCCAGGACTCCCATCATAGGGAACACCATTGTAAGATATACCAATGCCCCTCTAACCAGGTCGATCAAGATAAAGATAATTGTTTGCTGTTTATCTGGAGACAAGATCCGCTAAATCCCGCATGTGCTCCAGTCATTACGCCACAGGTACCAGTATGATTCCATCATAGACCATGTAGGTGTAAATGACCTGAGATGTACCCTTAATTATATGATGAGAGACATTATGGAGTTCTCATATTATGTGTCTCAGGCTGGTACGAGCCTAGCACTAAGCAGCATATTACATCACTGAGGATGATGCCACAATATGAGCAAAAATGATTCAATTCGACATTTAGCTGTTTTTACAATGTCATTTTAAGGGCATCCAATATTCGTTAGCTTGTGGGGACATGGCTAACAGACTGCATTGTTTTTCCAGGAATGGTCTACACTTTCCCCTCTAGGCTGTTGAATACTGGCTAAAACTTTATCCACCCCATAGTACCTCTCTTACACAATGCCAAAATGACAAATCTACCAGCATAGCAAAATCAATTCAACTGAACCTGAAGCTGTTTCTCTTCAATGCCAGGAGCCTAAATAAAAAAAAAAATTACACTCCCTCCAAGCCCTCTTCACACTTGATAATACAGACATTTGTGCAGTTACTGAGACATGGTTCAAACAGGCAGACTGTACCCTAGCAGTGCAAGGCTTCAGTGCCTTCCACAGTTTTAAACCAGTAGCTGCACAGACAGTTACTAAAGGTGGAGGTGTCTCACTATACATCAATAACAAGCATACCTCTAGGGTGGTCAGACAGGATGACATGCTGGAGTTTCTCCATGTACAGCTCCGACATAGACAAAATCCCCTGTAATATCCTAGCGACAGACCACCTTCCATGTCACAAGAAGTACAGCTCCGACATTGACAAAATCCCCTGTAATATCCTAGTGATAGACCACCTTCCATGTCACAAGAAGTACAGCTCCGACATAGACAAAATCCCCTGTAATATCCTAGCGATAGACCACCTTCCATGTCACAAGAAGTACAGCTCCGACATAGACAAAATCCCCTGTAATACCCTAGCGATAGACCACCCTCCATGTCACAAGAAGTATAGCTCCGACATAGACAAAATCCCCTGTAATATCCTAGTGATAGACCACCTTCCATGTCACAAGAAGCTCACAATGCATATTTGGACCTACTGGAGACACTTACCATCCAATCGAATCCCCTACTCATGGGAGACTTTAACTACCCCTCTATAGACTGGGAATCCTACATGGACTCAAATCTACAGGCACAAAGATTCCTGGACTTTGTAAATACAAACACCCTTGACTAAATACTGAATACTCCCCCTTTAGAAGCTGTAACATACTGGACCATGTGCTTACAAATATGGGAGAATGTGCATCCCCCTCAAAATGTCTCATCCTCCTGGTATGGTCCAACAACAAAGCTGTCACGTAGGAAATCAAAATCATCTCAGTGTTCCCATTAAAATCCATAACAAGAACTATTCCAAGGTAAATTAACTTTTTAAGTGATGTTTTGTCGAAATTAGTGCCCCTCCAAACCCTGAAAACACAGCAATCTATGATGAATTGCTCTCAGAAACTCTGCACAGTCATGTCAGTCACTACACTGAGGCTGCTATACCCACTAGATGTAAGCCCAGGAATAGCCCCAGAAACAAACTGCACTGGTGGCATCCCACATTAAACAAGATATAAAAGGGGAAAAAATGTGGCAAAAATCTGGAAGGATAATTCCCATAAAGATAAAACTATTGCATCAAACGATATAGGGAAATAAGTGGGCTAATTATGTCAAGCAAAGCCGGTTTTGAGGTTAAGATATCCTCCCAAGTATCCTCCCAAGTGAAAGATAACCTTAAGGCCTTCCACATCTATGGCAGAAACTTAAAGGGCAGCACACAGCAATGTGCTGAACTGGTGGTTAATGGTGACACAGTCACTGTGCCTGATGATATAGTAAACCTCTTAGTGGATAAATTCAGTTCCAACTTTATCCCCTCCTCACCCACAGCCATCCCCAAGAAATACCCTCAAATATAACCTCTCCAAATGTAACTAGGGAGTAGGTACCCAGTTGCTCACTATAGCCAAGAACACAGCCTCAGTGGGCCCCAATAACATCCCAAGATGGCTCCTGAACAGTCCAAAATATGACTTATCAGAGCCCCTGCAGTTATTATTTAACTATACTCTTAAACCAGGCTTTATGCCACATGAATGGAGGACTGCGATGGTCATCCCTCTTCATAAGGGAAGGCGTTCAACAGATCCTGGAAACTACAGACCCATTAGACTGACTAGCCTTATTTGCAACACCATGGAAAAAAAGTATCATTGAATTTGTCAAGAAGGATATAGGAGACCTCCAGACACTGGAGCCATCCCAGTTTGGCTTTGTCAAAGGAAGGTCTTGTTTACTGAATCTGTTGGACTTCTTTGAAAAGTATGTGGTGAAAATGGTGTATACTGCCTACCTAGATCAGTGGAGTCTCCCAGTGCTCTGAGCTAGGCTCACTCCCCTTTGGCATCTACTTCTCAGATGTCAAAGTCTACTTCTCGGATGTCAAAAGCCTCTGGTTAACCAAGTTCACAGATGATTGCAAACTGGAAGCAGACACAATCTCCCCAAGATGAGAACAGCTGACAGGAAGGTCTAACATAAACATTTGGTACCAAAGCCATCTGTTAAAACTAAATACCAAGAAATGCATTATAGTACCATTTGGGAAGTTGACCACCTATGTAACTACTTCATCAATAAAACACCCCTAAATGTTGATTCAGTAGTCAGGGATCTTGGAACTCCTAAAGATAGTAACCTAGCCTTCAGCCAACATGTGTCCAAGGTATTAAGAAAATACTTCTATGTTGCTCAACTTATAAGCAGCAGCAGACCCACAGAGGTTATCATACCTCTGTACTTGGCCCTCATCAGACCCATCATAGAGTATAGTGCCCTTTTGGTAGCTACCTCAGCAGACACATGCAGCAACTAAAATGTCCACAGAGGTTTGTTACAAATTGCAGGGAATAAGCAAAAGTGAGTTAAACCTGCATCTTTACTTAGTATCATACTGACTTCTGAGAGGTGATCCTTGCCTGGCATGCAAGGCATCCCTGGACTCAATTTTGATAAATGTTTTGCACATCCACAAAACGGACAGCAACAGAACTGCTACATTAAAATATCTAAATTTTGTTTCTGACATAAATAGACAAAATAGGAGAGACAGATATGTTTCCCAGAGAATTCCCATTCTCTGGAACAGGCTTCCCATCTATGTGAAACAGAGTTCCTTCCTATCCCTATTTAAGCACAACTTGGACCAATTGATGTCTCTGATGGGCAGAGGCAGTCAATAAATCATCCCATATATAAATCAGATTTGTGGGTCACCTTTGAGTTGCATGGCTGGGCTTATAAGGGCCTTAGTGGTCATTAGCCTAGTCCACCTAAGAACCTATGCACCTATGTTGCATTAGGGATTGTCTAAACATTACAGTACTGCAGTAGTTGAAAAGTATTAGAAACATGAACCACAAAGCATTATCGAGAATGAAGTATATATCACATGGGATCACTCATTACCAACAGTTCAAAAAAAAAAGACATAGTTGTCCAAGAAAAAAAGACAAAAGTATCATTAATCACTGAAACTGCTGCACCCGGGTATTGTAGAGATACCAAGACAGTTCCAATAGCGGTAGGACAACAGGACTAATAAAAAAGTTTACAAGTATAGTTAAATATGCTACTAATGCATGTAACCCAACAAGAACAGCAGAAGATGGCAATTCTAGGCACATTGCAGGTGATAAGAAAAGCATTCTTGGCTAACATCAAAGACTGAAACAATACTGATTTTATGAGCTTTAATCACACCCTGACTTAGGAATGTGGTCCACTCCCATCATGGTACTAGAAATCCAAAGGACATGCAGAAATTAATGCAGAATAGAGCACACTGGGAATTATGCATTAAGATGGTGAAATGGTTCAGTGCATTAAGATGGTGAAATGGTTCAGTCCGCACCAATTAACATCGTGAGATGGTTCAGTCCACATCAATTAACATCGTGAGATGGTTCAGTCCGCATCAATTAACATCGTGAGATGGTTCAGTGCATTAAGATGGTGAAATGGTTCAGTCCGCACCAATTAACATCGTGAGATGGTTCAGTCCGCACCATTTGCACGTCTCTGATTGGTGTTTCTCTTGATGCTCCTTTTGCATAATTATCTGCGCTTGTCAGCCTGCCTGCTACCATCATCTGCCCTTTTACAGCTCTTTCAAAAACAAAACAAGAATTTATTACAGGTAGTTTTAGGCTTATCATTCCCAACTCTTAAGTCAATTTAAAATTCACAAAATTTGCCACTTTAAGCAACAGTTCCAGCTATCTCCAAAATGCTGAGAACCAGTTTGTAGAACCTATTTCCATGATGAAATGAATTGTTCAGTGAAGGCCAACACAGGAAACAAAAAGAGAGGTCTGCATGTGTCAAGCACCTGAAATGGACTCCTCTTCAAATTCTGTTATAGACAAAAAGATACACAAATGCTGGGCTCAGGAATTTACCTCTTTGCTTTCTGTTGCTAAAATGTAGGTAGAAAATATCACAAGAAGGCATTGCATGGCCAGTCTAGTTTACTTCATCATCCACGTAATGGACAGCATTGGTTCCACAAGGGATACCCTTCATCTTACTATACCGTCCAATGCACTCACCATATAATGAATAAGCAATGGTCCATAAGGATATTCTGTCTCTGAATATATCATCCATTCAGTCCTGTATATAACAGATAAACACTGGCTCAGTGAGCATGTTGTTTTTGGATATGCCATCTGATGTACCCTCCAACTGATGAATAAGCAGCTTTTCCATAAGGAATATCCTGTCTTTGGCTGCACCATGTAATTTACCTCCAACATAACGGATATGCAGGGGTTCCATGGATAATATTCTGTCTCCTGATATCACACTCAGTTTTCAGCATTGCATCATTTTAGTATTTTTGATCTGAGAACTCAAAACTCAGCAAAGACTATCAGTGTAATTGTATCCCAGTGATACTGGTTTAAATATCCCATTTGAAAAACAAAGAATCAAGTTTACTCTTGAATTCTGAATCTGGGTTCAATATTCTGATGTACTTACATTTAAGGAAAACTATTTCACAGTACATAAACCATTTACTGGAATATCTGTCCTTTAAACTAGATATGAGGTCATTTCAAGTACAAAGAATTTGTCACTATTCCTTGTATTTTTAGCATGTATATTGAAGGTTAGAGCAATTTAAATGCACATATTTTAAATATTTGAAAGTTAAAATTATTTCTCTTGCATCCTGTCAGTTCATAGCAGAGAGAACAAAAACTGAGTCTATCCAAGTAGTAATTTGATGCAACTAAAACTAGTAATGGTGGTTATTTTCCATACAAAAAATGTTATATACGTTTCATCTACTGAATGTCACATCTAGAATATAAGAAAGGAGAAATACAATATACAGTGCATGGCCTTACTAAATCTTCAAAATTACTGTAGCATAATCTTAAAGTGCCTGCTATGAATGTTATCCAGGATGGTATTCATAAAATAACATTTTTAGTAACCATTTATACATTTCTTTTAAAAGTTGCAAACAGCCAAGTCACTGTAGCTGCCTACCCCAGATGGAACATGATTAACAACAGATTATACATCTGAACACGTCTTGATGTTAAATTGGAATTATTGAGGCTTTTATCAGACAAACAGTGCAATTAAACAGTGTTGAAAGCTTTTTGGTCATCTAAGTTTACCACCAGTCTAGCTGCTTTTGAAGTATTGGTCACTGGCAAATTTATTGCACCAGATAGCTTTCACAGAGGGGAATGACCGCATAAAAATGCTAAAACAAAAACTGTCCTGGTAAAGAATGTTGGGGCAGGTGTTTATAAACATAAAATGCTGTGGATAAGTGATCTTGAATTCTTAAAAAAGCAAAGGTTTGGTGACTTACTCTCAGACCCAGTTTGCCATAAACCAACCAATCTTATAGTTTTGTAAAGTTTGTAAGATCTTAATATGAGGGCTCATACCATATATCTTGGTTAAGTCAAGTGAAAGCCACATCAAATGCAACACCAGTATAAAGGTTATCAGTAAATGAATAATATAAACTGAGGTAAATTGAAGTACTCTTTTATAAAATATGTTGTCTAATGACTCGCACATCAATCAAGCTGAATTCCATCCAGCACAGAAATTACTTATCTTTGTCATTTTCATTATAAAATACCTACTGATTTTGTAATGTTATAACTTCCTCACAAAATATACTCAAATTATGTGTGTGAAAAGTGCTTCTCCACAGTGTCTTAGAGTTAGTACACAATGCCTTCAGACTGTTCCCCTGTTTTCTCCATAGTGTCTTGGAGTTAGTACACAATGCCTTCAGACTGTTCCCCTGTTTTCTCCATAGTGTCTTGGAGTTAGTACACAATGCCTTCAGACTGCTCCCCTGTTTTCTCCATAGTGTCTTGGAGTTAGTACACAATGCCTGCAGACTGTTCCCCTGTTTTCTCCATAGTGTCTTGGAGTTAGTACAAAATGCCTTCAGACTGCTCCCCTGTTTTCTCCATAGTGTCTTGGAGTTAGTACACAATGCCTTCAGACTGTTCCCCTGTTTTCTCCATAGTGTCTTGGAGTTAGTACAAAATGCCTTCAGACTGCTCCCCTGTTTTCTCCATAGTGTCTTGGAGTTAGTACACAATGCCTTCAGACTGTTCCCCTGTTTTCTCCATAGTGTCTTGGAGTTAGTACACAATGCCTTCAGACTGCTCCCCTGTTTTCTCCATAGTGTCTTGGAGTTAGTACATAATGCCTTCAGACGGTTACCCTGTTTTCTCCATAGTGTCTTGGAGTTAGTACACAATGCCTTCAGACGGTTACCCTGTTTTCTCCATAGTGTCTTGGAGTTAGTACAAAATGCCTTCAGACTGTTCCCCTGTTTTCTCCATAGTGTCTTGGAGTTAGTACAAAATGCCTTCAGACTGCTCCCCTGTTTTCTCCATAGTGTCTTGGAGTTAGTACACAATGCCTTCAGACTGTTCCCCTGTTTTCTCCATAGTGTCTTGGAGTTAGTACACAATGCCTTCAGACTGTTCCCCTGTTTTCTCCATAGTGTCTTGGAGTTAGTACACAATGCCTTCAGACTGCTCCCCTGTTTTCTCCATAGTGTCTTGGAGTTAGTACATAATGCCTTCAGACGGTTACCCTGTTTTCTCCATAGTGTCTTGGAGTTAGTACACAATGCCTTCAGACTGCTCCCCTGTTTTCTCCATAGTGTCTTGGAGTTAGTACACAATGCCTTCAGACTGTTCCCCTGTTTTCTCCATAGTGTCTTGGAGTTGGTACACAGTGCCTTCAGACTGTTCCCCTGTTTTCTCCATAGTGTCTTGGAGTTAGTACACAATGCCTTCAGACTGTTCCCCTGTTTTCTCCATAGTGTCTTGGAGTTGGTACACAGTGCCTTCAGACTGTTCCCCTGTTTTCTACATAGTGTCTTGGAGTTAGTACACAATGCCTTCAGACTGTTCCCCTGTTTTCTACATAGTGTCTTGGAGTTAGTACACAATGCCTTCAGACTGTTCCCCTGTTTTCTACATAGTGTCTTGGAGTTAGTACGCAATGCCTTCAGACTGCTCCCCTGTTTTCTCCATAGTGTCTTGGAGTTAGTACACAATGCCTTCAGACTGTTCCCCTGTTTTCTCCATAGTGTCTTGGAGTTAGTACACAATGCCTTTAGACTGTTCCCCTGTTTTCTCCATAGTGTCTTGGAGTTAGTACAAAATGCCTTCAGACTGTTCCCCTGTTTTGTCCATAGTTTCTTGGAGTTAGTACACAATGCCTTCAGACTGTTCCCCTGTTTTCTACATAGTGTCTTGGAGTTAGTACAAAATGCCTTCAGACTGTTCCCCTGTTTTGTCCATAGTTTCTTGGAGTTAGTAGACAATGCCTTCAGACTGTTCCCCTGTTTTCTCCATAGTGTCTTGGAGTTAGTACACAATGCCTTTAGACTGTTCCCCTGTTTTCTCCATAGTGTCTTGGAGTTAGTACGCAATGCCTTCAGACTGTTCTCCTGTTTTACTGTGTTTCATCTTTTTCAGGTTGCTGCCACCTTTAACTTTGTTTAATCCTTTGCATGCCTGTACTTTTCTGTTATCTCACCATCTACAGCCTTTACTCCAGGATCCACATATTGGACTATTTGTATCCTTCTTAATGCATCTTCTTGTAGGTTCATAGGTTTATGCTAGGCTAAGAACCATTACAGCCTTTATTGGGTCTACATTACGTAATTGAAAACCCGTATCATCAAACACCACAACATTGACACAAATAGCCTGAACCACAGATACGCCGAATCCCCTAAACCACGAATTTTCAAATCTTGAACTGTCAGTCGGCCAACACCACCACGCGCTACATACTACATACCCAAACATAATAAATAAAACACATACATACACTAACCAAATCCTGCTTCTAACCCTACACTAAACCTTACATACATTACTATCTATGCACTTACCTTAACCCGCACCCTAACCCTAAGGTCTGTAACTATCGCACACTTACCCTACAGACATATACCCAAACAAAACAAATAATCCACACACATACAGTTAACAAAACCTTACTTCTAACCCTACACTGAATCTTACATGCATTACCTATCGAAGCACTTACCTTAACTTGCACCCTAACCCTAAGATCCGTAACTATCCCACACTTACCTTACAGAGCTATACTGCAGACAGACCAACCATGACACTTTGACATTTTGTGTTTTGTGGTTATGAACGTTCCCCATTACTGTAGTTCGCTCTATACGTGTCGGTCTTGTGGTGTTTGCTGAAACAGGATTTCGATCTCGTAATATAGACCCCCTTTATTAGCCTAGCCATGCAACCCAAATGTGTCCCATGAGTTGCTGTATCTTAGAGTTATTATATCTTAGATGTTATTTTAAGTGGGTCCGTGTAAGTTTGGGCATGATTTAATTACTACATCTGTCCATCAGAAACAGGCGTGTCAGACTAGAGATGAATTTTCAATTTTCCATCTATTGGTCCAGGTTACATTTGAATAGGGTTAGGGTTGGATTCTGCTTTACGTGGATTGGGAGCGATTCTGGAAAAGGAGAATTCTCTGAGATATATATCTGTTCCTCCAACATGTCCTATTTATGTTGCAAGAGAAATTTAAGTCCTTAAGTCTAGTAGTTCTGATGCTGTCCATTTTATGGAGATGCAAAAGGTCCATCAGAGTAGGATCCAAGGGTGCCTTGTACGCCAGGCACGGATCACTTGTCAGTAGTCTGTAGGAAACCGAATATAGAGACAGGGCTTTGAGTTGCTCTGCATAGGACATTGTGGTTATGCTCTGTATTCCTTTTGTGAGGAACCTTTGCAGATTTATTTACTTATTTTACATTTGTTGACTGGGAGAGTCCGTCTGGATGCATATTCATTTTCAGTGGAGGCCCGGGAAGAAAAGCTCCACAAATCAATTGCAAGCAATTATCATGAGTGTAACAGTAGCATTCATATTTACATAGACAGTATATAAGCACAAAGCTTTAACATTAGATATAGTATAAAAGCATATTTTATGATTTTATACAGTTAGAATGAAACGGTACATAAGCAACAAGCCAAGCAGGATAAGCTACATATATGAGAAAGTTTGCATCTTTTGCAATTTTATACTGATAGTGTGAGTACAAGTTTGGCAAGGACAGGATTACTGAAGTAGGCAAAACAACAAAGTTGAGTGGTGAGGTACCTTCACTAAGTATAAAAGCAAATGGAAAGAAGGGAAAAAAGTCTATACAAAAAGTGAGCGTAGCAGGGTTTAGTGCCACAATATACAGAGACACAATATGAAAGGCCAGGTTTAGAAGTGAAACAATGAGGAGGCTAGAAATAACAAACTGCAATTCCTCTTAGTGGTAAAGTTCAGAAACAGAGACTATGCTCCAGTTGTTGTATGTGCCTGGTCAGGTACATATGAAAGGCAGTGTAATACTCAGTAATAGATCTGATGAAGGATGCATATAGTGGAACGATGACTTACTTGGACATAGATGCCATGCCCTCACTTATAAGTCGAGCAACGTAGAATGAATTCCTTACAACCTTGGACACATGTTGTTCAAAGTCTAGGTTACTATCCACATGTGTTCCCAAATTCTTGACTACTGGGTTTATTCTTGGTTGTTTTATTGATGACGTAGTTTCCCAGGGTGGCCAAAATCCCAAAAGGTACTACTATGCATTTCTTGGTATTACATTTTAAGCCATGGCTTTGGCACCAGTTATTTGTCTGTGTTAGACTTTCTTGTAAGATGTTAGTATGTTGAGGGGAATTGCTAGGACTCCTCCAAGTTTACATTCATCTGTGAACTTAGTCAGCCAGAGGCCTTTGACATTGGCCTCTACTTTCAAGAAGTAACTGCTAAAGAGGAACAGGCCCAATTTGGAACCCCAAGGGACTCCACTGGTAACCATCCTCTTAGTGAAGGGGATCTCACCAAACCTAACCATTTACCCCACCCTACTCATATAGTATTGCTACTAACTTTCCTTTTTTGTTGGGATGTTAAGTAGCAATTTATATATACACAGTATATAAAATACATAATATAAATATTATATATTATATAATGTGTATATATATATATATATATATATATATATATATATATATATATATATATATATATATGTACATATAGGTTCATAGGTTGGTACTAGGCTATCGGCCCTAGGGCCTATATAAGCCTAGCCATAACAATTCCCTGGATATTTCTTTTCACAATATTTACTTCCCTGGACCCCTGTCTAGCAGGGTGACTGACGTGATCCCCTGGGTGAATTTCCTATCTCCCAATCTCCCATCCAATCATCAAGGATCCTTTTGAAGAGATCCAAGGAGGCAGTCTGCTTGACATGTATGGGCAGTCTATTCCAGAGTATGGGGAGTCTCTGGGTCAGGAACCTATCCCTCCAGCATGTTTTGTTCATTGTGATGACAAGGGTAGATCCCTAGAGCGTGTGGCTCTGAGGGATTGGGATTTCTTTAAGTGGAGCATGTCCAGCAGCTCAGGGTTTGACATGGCCTTGTATGTTAAGCAGAGATTGCCTCTGAGTAGATGATATGCCACAGAGTATAGCTGGAATTTTTTTAGATGGTCAGTATAGGGCATCTGCTTTAAGCCTGTTATTCTTTTAGTGAGGTATTTCTGCGGCCTTTCCAGCTGTTGCAGATGTCTTGTGAGATACATATCAAACGGGGTGTTGTACTTTATAATGGGTCTAATCAGGGATGAGTACAGTAGAACAATGACCTCCTTTTTTCTGCATGAAAAGCCCTTAGTGATGAGGTGTGCCACATAGAAGAATTTCCTGACTGTTGTGGCGATGTAGTTATTGAAGGTGAGACCACTGTCCACCTGTGTCCCTAAGTCTGTCATCACACTTTCGGTGTTAAGTGTACTGCCACCTATGTGGTAATTCATGGGTACATGTTTTTTCCCAAAGGGGATAACTATATATTTCTTGACATTAAGCTTGAGCCCATGGCTCTGGCACCAGGCATCTGTTTCTGTAAGGCCCTTTTGTAGAATATCCACATCAAGTGGAGATTCAATAACGGCTCCCAGTTTATATATATAGATTAGATTAGATATAGAACTATAGATATAAATATTATATAAATATACATATATATATATATATATATATATATATATATATATATATATATATATATATATATATATATATATATATATATATACATATATATATATATATATATATATATATATATATATATATATATATATATATATATTCTTTTCCATTGTCCACTGCAGTAGAGGTGTCATAGAACGGATGTACTTTCCTACAATGAAAATTCACTTTTTCGAAATGGGAAACTACATCCCCACTTAAGCGAAAGTGCACTTTAATGAAAGTGTACTTTCGCTTAAGTTCACTAGACCGAACCTACTGCACCACAATGGAGGACATTGAAAAATGGGCTATGTCCTCCACTGTGGTGCAATAGTCACAGTCCTTAGGGTTAGGGCACAGGTCAAGGTAAGGGGATAGCCCTACTAACTATCTCCTTACCATGACCCGTGCCCTAACCCTAAAGTCCGTGACTGCTAGCCTGTTTGGTCTAGTGGGTTCGTGAAAGTGCACGTGCACTTTTGAATTTTGAAGTAGTGAACTTTTGTTCTTCAAAAGTACACCCCATAGAACATGTTAACTTCCATCTCTCCAACAATATTTGCCTGGGAAGTATCCGTCATGTCTGTTGGTATTTATCTTTGGGCCTAGCCTCCTCTCCTGCCCATATTACAAATTGCCTTTCTCTTCTGTTATATTTCTTAAGCTGCTCCAGCTTCCTTAACAAATGTCTGCATGAATTACTATACGATTCAGTTTATTTGAATTCTTTGCTATGGTGCTGGTTTTGGTTCTGGGTTTCTCCAACATTTTATTTTATTACTTATCTTTCTCCTTTTCCTATTATCTCTTTGATTCTTCTACACCATCCCAGAGCTGAAGGTCTTGACCACTTGGTATAGACCTTCTGAGTATTTCTAGAATTTCTTTTTTATAATTAATAATCTCCTCGGGTCTCCACTGAAAATGGGCTACTGGCTTAGTTAGACCAACCCGGTTAACAAATATCAAATAAATAAATAATAAATAGATGGTGAGCGGTCTACCCTGTTTTCTAATTATTCTGTTTTATTTGAAAATGAAAAAACTGTTGTCAGAAATAGCTAGTCAATGTCTTAGCTAACACACTCCTCATTCTGTTATTTGAGTAATATCACCATTGTTTTCCATGACATCCCCACAAGGGTTTTACAATCGATAGTGTTACTTTTCTTCCTGCTGTTTGTAATGCAATCCACATCCCTATATTTTCACAGTGAAATCAAACTCCAAAAGGTAGCCAAGAAAACAGTCTACAAGTATAGCATCAAAGAGGAGGGAGGAAGTAAGAGAAAATGTATTTATTTACTTTTGTTTTAGTAAATGTATTTTATTTACTTTTCTTTTAGTTATGCTTTGTTGTCCAGGCTAGTACCACTAGGCCACCAGCCTTTTTCTGTGGGAAACCTGAAATGTAGTCATCCTGACTAGAGGAAGTTTTGACAGACTACTGGGGAAATTCCTCTAGTCATTTCCTCCAGATGGGACTAGACAACTATGAAGAGGAGAGTGAGGAGGAAGGGGTGCCTCTGGGAATGGACCTGCTATGATTTTAAAAGAAAAGCACCAGATATTACAAATGTAGAGGGTCAGGATTTACTACAAGCAAAAGTCATCGTTCTTCAAAATGGAGGTCTGGAAAATGAACATTTGTAGCATTTAAATGGGGGTAATCTTAGCTGCTGAATAAATGTCTTTGTCTTGGTAACTGGCAGTGAAAAGGTGGTTTCCTCTTGAGGAAATTGATGGGACAGTTTTCAGTGATGCACAGGAAGAAGGGAGTAGAGAGTAGCATGCTCAGAGTATGGTGATTCTGCCTTGAAGTTCAGAGTGTTTTTAAGAGGCAGCAGCTGCTGCAAAAACAAGGAGGTGATATCTTTGTCAGAAAATAACTTAAAAATGCCTGAAACATATGCTGCATTTGTGACTGAGCATTAATTTGTACAAAAAGACAGTAATGTTGATTAGGCATAGAAAGGCGGCCAGTGGCACATATAATACCGCAAACAAGCCTGGCAATTAAGAGGAACTTTATCTCGAATTAAATAACTGGCTAAGGCTCCAAACTGTTATTAAGCTGCTTCCTCTAACAAAAGGTATAGGGTTTGATTCCTTCTACATTCTTTTGCGTGCTGTGTCATGAGCAAGTCATTTAGCAAGACGGTGCTTCCAAGCTGAGTTTGAAAGAGGTCTTTGTAGATCAGTGTTCTACCTCAGTTAATAAATATGGATAAATACATAAATAAAAGTAAATAATAATGTTAAAAATTGGGAAAATGTCTAATAGGTTGTGCAAAGAGTTAAGGGTGTGAGCTGTTAAACTGCTTCCTGTGGTTTAGGGTTTGATTCTCTCAAACTCAGTTTGCCTACTTTGTGACCTTGCACAAGTCATTTATCCTGACAGTGCTTTAAGACAATTGGGAACCTGAACTAGGCTGGCAATGGTCTCCTAGACCACATGCCTAATATTTGTGAAGTAACTTTTGAACCCTTTTCTTTGCTGCTAAAGTTCTTATGTTCAATAAAAATCATTTTGTTCTGCTTTTAAAAAAAACTATGCAGTGTAGGGGTATATCAGTACTGTAAATGGATTCATGATGAGTATGGAAAATGAGTAACTGGAAATGTTTTTAGAGCAATGGGGGGGGGGGGTTGAAGCTAAATCCAATAAAGAGAGGAGTTTTATACTATTATAAAAAGATGGATAAAAATCTCATCATTCATTTAGTTTCATTACACCTTTTTTTACTATGTATTATTTGTAAGTAAAGGCAATACATTAATTGGACAAGATTTTGGGAAATAAATGTAGTGAGTGTTGAAAGATTACAGAGGTAGGAAAAAAAGAAAAAAAGGTAGATAGAAAACAAACTTGAAATTTATGCCGGAAAAATTATAATGTGGAAAATAAACAGAAAACGAATGACATGAAGAAATAATGAAGAAATTGTATTATGTTAAATTATGATAATTTTAATGTTAAAGTATAGAATAAATATGATAACATAAAAACTCTTCAGGGACAGGAAAGAATTGAAATGGTCAAAGAATTATAAGATTTGATGTAAAGATTGATATTAAGGAAATCAATTCTTCCTTAGATGTTTAGATGGAGTATAAATGGTAAAATAATGTATAACATAAGTGAAAGAAGCCATTGTGCATGCTTTGTTCGAGTGTGATAAAATTATAAAATTTAAGAGATTTGGAAAAAAAGAGCAGCATTAAGTTTACTACAGGTGTTCATGCGCTTGTAGATTGTGATACACCTGCTCGCTGCCACTTTCCTCAGAAAAACAAGTGCTCTAACTCCTACTAGCCTGAACTCCCGTTTCTATGTAGCTCTCCCAATACTCATTCCTATTACTGGAGACCTAATTCTAATCCTAAAACTCCTACCAATTTCTTAATACAATTTCTTGCTTCCTTACCCCAACACTCCACTTCCACTCACCAACTCTTAAGTCCCCAATCATTCCCTAAACCTAAAACTGCAAGCCCCCAATCCTAAATTTCCTAATTATGCCCTAGTGCTACAACTCCCTTACTGCTCCCTAAAGCTAAAACTCCGCTCCCATACACTGTCCCTAAAATTCCCCTCCCACGTCTTAATCCTAAACTGCCTCCAACCCTCTAATCCTAAACCCCCTTCTGTCTCCTCCCTCACAGCTGCTTGCTAGAACTCATATTTGAGTTTGAGCAGGAACAGCAGCTCACGCAGGCTACAAGGCACTCAAGTGCCTGGGTTGGAGACAGTGCTTTACGAGAGCATGGGACTCAAGCATCTGTAGAGCTCCTACAGAATTTAGATATGATTGTTCTAAACACTTGAATGTTGAAATGACCATTCGTGCTTTATATACAGATACTATATCACAACAGAGATAAAATGAATATGGGCAAAATATTAATGAGTGTTGTTTAGGCTGTATGAAGCAGCAGGTATGAAGACCTGTTATTTAACAAAGTGTTGGATGATGCATTAGATGACAAGATGGTTGTGGACAAAATGGCAGCAAGGATAACGGATATGTTTGTTTTGTGTATATAATATCCAACTGTATATACTATAACTGATCTTATAGTACAGCAGTATGATAGGTTGTGTATAATAATCAGACGTGTTATATCTGATCTTATAGTACATCAGTATAATAAGTTGTGTATAATAATCAGACGTGTTATATCTGATCTTATAGTACATCAGTGTAATATGTTCTTTATAATAATCATATGTGTTATATCTTTTTTATAGTACATTAGTATAATACTTTGCGTATAATAATCAGATGCGTTATATCTGATCTGATAGTTATCAGTATAATAGGTTGTGTATAATAATTAGATGTGTTATATCTGATCTTATAGTACATCAGTATAATATGTTATGTATAATAATACTAAAGCCAGGCAAAACCACTACTCCAGCACCCAGCTCTACTAACAATACACTAGACATAGCTTCTCAATTTAATAACCATTTTACTAAATCCATCTTAGCCTTGTCCAGTCAAATAACCAAAAAAAGGCTACCTCGATCACAACCGAACCTATCCCACATCACCCCTTCTTTCAGCCTATCACCAGTGCCCACCTCAACTATCAAAAAACTCCTCCTTAAACTAAAGCCAACCACATTGGCAGCTGATAACATATCTGCTGCATACCTAAAAATGGCTAGTGACTCCATATCATATCCTGTCTCCATCCTAATCAACCGCTCCATACTAGAATCCTACATACCCAAACTCTGGAAAGTATCTCACATCATTCCTCATCAACTCCTACAGATTCTCCAACTACCGACCTATTGCCATCCTTTGCCCCCTATCCAAAATTCTTGAGAAATGCATCCACTTGCAAGTGATGACATTTCTTAACACACACAATCTCCTATCTACCACACAACACAGTTTCCATCCACATCACAGCACTACCACAGCCCTTCTATCCTTCACTAATCATATAAACCTTCACAGGAATGATAACAAATATGTATCAGCCATTTTCCTAGACCTCTCAAAAGCATTTGATATGGTCTCCCACTCCATTCTAGTAGACTCACTAACATCATTATCCTTCACCTCCTCTGCTATAGTCTGGTTCAGAAGCTGCTTATCTGACAGGCAACAATCAGTCCAGTGGAAAGGAACTCTGTCTACACAACTTCCAACTACCATAGGAGTCCCACAGGGCTCTATACTGGGCCCGCTATTGTTCTCTATCTTCACAAATAACCTCAATAGCTCTACACAACATGCCACACTCCTACAATATGCAGATGATTCAACCCTGATCTGCTCCGCCTCATCTCCCACCACCCTACATACATTCACTCAAGATACCTTTAACTTAGTAGAAAAATGAATATCAGGTATCCAACTAATTCTAAATCTCAAAAAGACAAAACTGCTACCCTTAACAGATCATCCCCCTTCCTTTACCATAACATCTAAGGGCGGCACCACCATCTCCCCCTCTAACCACACCAAACTTCTGGGCATTGAAATAGACAATAATCTCCACTTTGATGTTCACATCTCATATACCATAAAACTAGTATACAAAAAGCTAGGCTCCCTATACAGGCATAAGTCCTTTCTCTCACAAAAAGCAAGAGTCACTCTTGCACAAAGCCACCTCCTCTCAACTCTATTATATGCAGCACCAATCTTTACCCAAATCAGACAATGTGACCTAGACAAACTTGAATCATGCTACAATAAAATAGCCACGTTTGCTACTAACTCAACCTATAGAACCCATCACTGTACTGCACTAAAGAACTAAAATGGCTTGAGCTACCACAGCTACTTAACTATCACCAGCTGGGCACAGCCTACAATATTCTCAAATATCCTGAATAAAACCCACATTATCCAACCTACTTACTGTCTATACTGCAAACTGGTACCTAAGATCTAGTGAAAAATCTCTCCTCTCCATCACCAAGGTTAATAATAATGCAGGGAAAGCACTCTACTCCCACACCGTTGCCAGAAATTGGAACTCTCTTCCCCTATCCATGTCCACTGCCCCCTCCACATCCATATTCCAAAACTCCCTAAAATTGCATCTTCCTAGTACCTGGTTATGCCATGGTATCACATAACCCTACCCACACTCCTACTAACTACCCAAACTGCCCTCTGATCACATGCTGGATCTCTGATCCCCTGTAGGCTTGGTCATCTGAAAGGGTACTTTTAACTGTAGAATCTTACTTGATATATTTTCTTCTCTTACCAATGTATAACTGACATTGTCTTTTTACCTATGTTCTATATCTTCTTTTACCTGGAGTGTTTTATTAATTTCTTGTTATATTACTATGCTCAGCATACATGATGTAACTTGTTTTGTGTATTATGCTGGATGTACTGTATTTGTATAACTTGATGCCGGAACTTTTCTCCCTGGGCCTCTGCTGAAAATGGACCTGGTCCAGTTGGAATTTCCCGGGTTAACAAATGTAAAATAAATAAATAAAATAAAGTGTTATATCTGATCATATAGTCTATTAGTATAATACGTTGCGTATAGTAATCAGACGTGTTGTATCTGATCTTATAGTACATCAGTATAATACAAATTGTGTATAATAATCAGACGTGTTATATCTGATCTTATAGTATATTAGTATAATACATTGCGTATAATAATCAGATGTGTTATAATCTGATCTTATAGTACATCAATATAATACATTGTGTATAATAATCAGACGTGTTATATTTCATATGACAGTACATCAGTATAATACGTTGTATATAATAATCAGATGTGTTCTATCTGCTATTATATTATGTTAGTATAATACATTGTGTATAATCAGACATGTTATATAATGTTATAGTACATCAGTATAATACATTGTGTATAATAATCAGACATTATATCTGAGCTCATAGTATATTAGTATAATACAATGTGTATAATAATCAGATATGTTATATCCGATCTTATAGTACATCAATATAATACCTTGTGTATAATAATCAGACGTGTTATATCTGATCTTATAGTATATTAGTATAATACTTTGTGTATAATAATCAGATGTGTTATATTTGATCTGACAGTACATCATTATAATACATTGTGTATAACAATCAGACGTTATATCTGAGCTCATAGTATATTAGTATAATACATTGTGTATAATAATCAGACATGTTATAACTGATCTTATAGTACATCAGTATAATATGTTGTGTATAATAATCAGACAAGTTATATCTGATCTTACAGTACATCAATATAAGACGTTTTGTATAATAATCAGACGTGTTATATCTGATCTTATAGTACATCAGTATAATATGTTGTGTATAATAATCAGAAGTGTTAAATCTGATCTTATAGTGTATTAGTATAATACATTCTGTATAATAATCGGACATGTTATATCTGATCTTTTAGTCCATCAGTTTAATATGTTGTGTATAATAATCAGATGTGTTATATCTGATCTTACAGTACATGAATATAATATGTTGGGTATAATAATCAGACATGTTATTTCTGATCTTATAGTCTATTAGTATAATACATTGTGTATAATAATCAGACATGTTATATTTGATCTTATAGTATATTAGTATAATACTTTGTGTATAATAATCAGATGTGTTATATCAATAAAGTTCCTGCTCATCTGATAAGTATCATGGGAGTTTTTATCTCTTCCTGAGCTGCCACCTACTCAGGCACATGGGTCATCAGTTTAATATCTCGTCTGAAGGATGGCATACTCAGAAGGCAGATGGGGCATTAATTTAACACCTTGTCTGAAGGATGGCACACTCAGGAGGCAGGTGAGGCATCGGTTTAACATCTCATCTGTAGGACGGCACAATCATGAGGCAGATGGGGTGTCAGTTTAACATCTTGTCTGAGGGGCGACACACTCAGGAGGCAGATGGGGTATCAGTTTATCATCTTGTCTGAAGGATGGCACAATCAGTAGGCAGGTGGGGCATTAGTTCAACATCTCATCTGAAGGATGGCACACTCAGGGGCAGATGGGGTATCAGTTTAACATCTTGTCTGAGGGCCAACACACTTAGGAGGCAGTTAGGAGGATTTGGAATTTAAAGCAGAGAATGCTAAAGATAAATCACTATAGAGGAATCTGTTAGGAGCAGCATGTAGGGATAGATCTTTATTCTTGTCTTAGTATCCAAGAGTCTTTAGTCAGTGACTTTTCAGTTAGAAATCTCTTGGTTCTTTTAGCAGTTTAATGTATTTTGATAGATACAACCTATAAGGGGCATTATATTCTACAGTGGGTCTGTTCAGGGCAGAGAAACAGAGAACTGTTTGACTCCATGTCAACTTTAGTTCTACCCCTCATAACATCTCACTCACAAATCTAGCAACCCTAGAATATCTCACTGACAAAAGAGTACAAAGCATGGCAATTTAACAATACAAACTTTGGAAGACCACAGCATTATTGGAAATTAAAATTAAAGAACTAAGAATTTATCCAAAGCCATTTATCAACTACCCTAGGGGAAAAGTCTTATCATTGATTGACACTATACAATAATTGATCAGACACTCTGATAATGTATTGGACATGCTTATAAAGTAACTCTATACATTAAGATCTGTTATAGTGTCAGGCTAATGTAAACAGTGTACATAGTTATTTAAGATGTTATGTATATATACTATGAAATTCATTCAAATGTATTTGAAAAATAAAAAAAATTTGAGAAAAAAAGCATAATGGCAGTTTATCATTTTCTCCTATTAAAATAGCACAAAGCATGAGACCTTCCTATCATTTCATCCTCTTACTCCTATCATTCTATTTCACCCTTTTCCAGTTCTTCTTCTTCTGCACTTCTCTGAATACCCTTTGATCAGGGAGCTATTATGAACTCTTCTCCATGTTAGTGTATATACTGATCTCAAAAGAAATAACCCACTGTGCACTTTATAAATCACTTGCCTTCAGCAATCCTTGCTCAACATTATACATCTTAAGTTTGCATATTCTTAAAGGCAAATGTTGCATTCTTAGTATGTATTTCTCCTTGTAAATATTATAAACCATATATATTTAAAAACTGTACACATGTACTTTCAGGCTAAATAACTGATTATTTTTAAAGATTGAAGGGTTTTTCCATGGGCCTCTGCTGAAACAAAGTCATGCTAAATGCAGTCAGGCTTTCTTAATAAACAAAGGTAAAATAAAATGTATTTATCCTTTCTTGGCCAGGTTAGTCCCACTAGGCTAGTGTCCTCTTTTCAGGGGGACACCCGAGATTGTATTTCTACTACTAGGGGAAATGGCCAGAGTATCTGATAACTTCCTCTACTCTTTCCAATAACTGCTGTGGGATCTTTTACATCTACCTAAGCTACCTCCCACTCAAGCAGGTGGGAACCTCAGTCTAGCATCTCACCCGAAGGATGACACACTCAGGAGTGAAGCAGCCCCTGCCATGCTGCACTGCAGTGTGAGCAATCCTATCACCTGGAGTAGGAATAGAACCTACAGCCTTCTGGTCTTCCAACTCCAAAGGTGAGTGTGCTACCAAAAGCTGGATCTAGCATTAGGCAGTTGTTAGCTTGTGAGGTTGATAAAAATAAAATTGTTTATAAATAAAAAGTCCAAAAACATAACGTAAAGACATCTGTAAAATGGAGGTCCTTAGGACCTCACTGGAGACTTCAGTAAAAAATGAGCAGCAACCCCTGAAACCTCTAGAAGAGCACTAAGCATCCTAATGTAGGACATTACATGCCAGCAGCCTGCAAAGTGGGAGATTTTATGGCCAGCAGGACTGCGAGAGCAAGCCCACCAAAATAGTGAGTGCAGAGGCATGCATGGGTGTGAGTAAAATGCTCCAGTTAGATAGTAGGCTGGCTGACTTATTTAGCCTCAAACCCTGTTACCTTGAGTACAACAGACTAAAGCCTGAGTCCTCTATACTAACTAAGCAGATGCATTTTCAAGGAGTTTCTGCCCATTTTAGTATCTGCTCATATTCAAAGAATGTTGAGTTTCTATGCATTTTCAAGGAATGCTGAGTTTCAAGTGAAGGGATGTTTTCTGTTGCTGATGCTAAGTCTGTTTTCAGTGTGTAACTGTTTTGTTTTGCAAATGGTCATCATCAGTGTTTGTGCTATACAATTTGAAAGCAGTGTTAGTAGCATATTTGCCTTTGATACAGATGACTGGCTTCTATTTCTGCACCATGTAGATGAAATGTGATATTTCAGTGCCCTTTAAGTAGGGATGGGGGTGCTGCAGTCCTGAGTGTGTTCTGTTTTGGATGAGATACCTAGTAACTATGAACCTGTGTCTGGTTTGACAGCCATTCCATTTTGCAATATTACAAGCTTAACAATTTTTAAATGTAATATGGGCATTTTATTCTTCAAGAGCAGAAGGCACTGAATTTATATCTAAAACTCTCAAATAAAAAGTTGTTAGCCAGCAGCAACCTTTTATAGATTTCTTTAATGTGGAATTGTTCAAACAACTTTTACTTCTGCAGAGATTTTGTATATTGGCGGATATTATTGGATTGTAATGACAGAAGTTTGAGTGGCCTTTATTGGTTGAAATATTCTGTAATGGGTAATGTTGTCATTAGTGATTCATACATTTCGTTTCATTGCTTGCTGGAAAAATGTTCAAACCTACAAATTTAAAACTAATTCTAACAAGTGGTGTTGTATTATAAAAGGAATTTAATTTAATACAATCATGATGGTGCATCAAAGAACACATGCATGTATGATGTTCCTAAAAATGTGAGTAAGGGCCGTATGGCTTGAAAACAGTCCAAAGGTAAACTTAATCTACCACTGGCCAGATGCATTTTCTTTGAATGTGGGTTTTAATGCTGTTTCAATAAATGTGAGTTTATTTATTGGAATTTGTTTATTTGGAAATAAATAAATAAAAATATATGCACGTTGACAGGTTTGAACAGTGATTATCATAACTAGGGAGAAATTACCAAGTAACGGGACACTGGAATGACTTTGGAGTTCTGCCGGGGGGGAACTGATCCATTACCCTGCCTAGGGCTCCATTGGACCACGATCTGGCTCTGGTGGTACCTGTTGCACTGCTGATGGAGCTAATAATAATAATAAAACAAAATCAGGTAAGTTTTTTTATATGAATGAGATACATTTTGTTAACAGTTGTGCTAGATAGAAGGATTTCCTGGCTACTGATACTCTGTGATAACCAATGGACAGGGAGTAGTCGACAAAGATGTTGAGATCTCTGATGACTACATTACTCTGGAGTAGACTGCTGTTTACACTGTTAGCTACTGTTCAGATTTGCCTGCTAAAGGTGACAATTTCACATTTGTTTGCATTTAATTGAGTCCATTTGTCATAACCCTTTATTGGTATGGTTTAGTCCTTGCTATTGTAACATGGTATCAGTTTGAATTTATTGGTAGATTCTGTTACCCATATGCTTGAGTTTATGGCATAGAGATCCAGGAAGTATATTTTAAACAGACAGAGTGCCAGTACCGAGACCTGAAGAATGGCATTAGGGAACGTTTGTGCTTTATGAGATGGCACCTGCTGCTTTACCTGTGTGGGTTTTCTTTCTCTGTAATATGGCATTCTATCCATCTTATAACATAATGGTCAATATTTAGCCTTTTAAACTTATTTTACAATTCCATCACCATCACCAAAGACCAGCAGCCGGGTATTCATAGTGTGTCCAGTTTCCATAATACAGTCATTAGGAAACAGCTTCAGCGGAAGGAACCATCCTAGCAAGACATACCATAACTGTTGGGCAGTGGTCAAGGAGCAAGATGGCCACTCAGAGGAGGAACATGCAGCAGTGGGACCCTGTGCAAAGCAGAGACAGGTGTAATACATCATGGCACTGGTAAAGATTGGCATGTAGTTCATTCGCACAGGCATGATAAAATAAAATAAAATGATGTATGTAGTATCTAACCCAGGACTAACCTCACGGTTTATTAGACATTATAATACCCACAGTAGCCCACTGGATGGGATGGGCACAATCATCATTTGCCCATTTTGGGGAGAAAAAGTAACAGGTGGCAGCCATACCTCCCAACTGTATTGAATTACTCATTTTTTACTGAGTTTTGGTGTCCAAATAATGGGGTGCCACGATTCCCGAGAGGCACCCCTTCATTCCCGATTTTTATTTTTAAATTTTCTTTCTTTCATGCTTTGGAGCTGATGTCATCATGTACGCAATGATGTCAGCTCCATCAGCCTGTTGGAATTGAGCTGGCTGGCTGTGAGCTCGGAAACATACTGAAAACAACTTTTATCTTTGGAGCCTCCTCAACAAGTATGGAAATGGATGAGCAGAACTGCTGTGTGTGCAGGTATGGGAAAACAGATGCTTTGCATTTGTATTTGGAGCCTGCTTTAGCTGAAAATGCTTTTCTGTTGCTAGTAGTGCACTGTGAAAACAGATGAGCCGAACTGGTGTGTGTGCAATGCAGGTATGCTGTGCAGGAAATGGATGCTTTTTACTTTAGCTGAACTTGATTATCTGATGTGTGTGCAGGTATTGCGTGGAAACAGATGAGCCGAACATTTTCTGCTGTGCTTTTTATTTTAGCTGAATTTGATTTTCTGCTGTGTGTGTGCAAGTATTGCATGGAAACAGATACTTAGTACTTACTTGCGCCATTATGCATTTTATTTTAAGATGCTTTTCTTTTGCCGAACTTGCAGTGTGTGTGTGTGTGTGTGTGTGTGTGTGTGTGTGTGTGTGTGTGTGTGTGTGTGTGTGTGTGTGTGTGTGTGCACTTGTGCACATGTATGTTTGTGACTTCAGGAATACTTTGCGATGGAACTGCCCTTCTCATTTAAGGTACAGAGATATTTTTTAGCACCGACAAACTAAATCAAAATGGTGCATATCAGAGGATAAAGTTTCCTCATTGAAAGTGTGTGTAGGGGGGCACACAGAAAACAGTGTTTGATAATACTTCTGATAGCGCTTTTGCCTTTGATACATTTTGCCGTGTTAAATTAAGAACCAGAAAGAGACCACTAGTCGAAGCTACATGCAAAGAACCAGAAAATACACCATTTGCCAATTTTGATTCTTATTTTGTTGGCATGTTAATTTTACCAAAGCGAGTCTTGTTAATTAATTCTCAGGTTAAGCAACCTATGATGACACTTGCTGCACACATGGCAAAATGATAAACTGACTCCTTATAAACTGCATAACTAGAATAAATTGCGGATTAATGAAGAAGTTGAAATTCCACCCTTGTAACTTCACAGAAGAAACATACAACATATTGCAGGTTGGTTAAATAGAATGACACTTGCTCTAAACAACGTAAAAAACTCGTATCACTCTATAGTTAGTGGTGACATGGCTTGAAATACTTGATAATGTCATAAAATAGCTACGTGAATAAGTAAAGAACAGAGTTTGTACAGACATTCATAGCAGTACTGGTGAACAAAGTTAAACCCATCAGAACTCCTATCAGTAAACATGCATTTCAAATAAATGCTAGTTATAATTATATAATGAGGAAACCATCATGAAAACTTGGGATGATTGATACCCAGTCTACACAGTTTTATTACAGCTCAGGAAAAATATGCATACCAGAATGGATGCTGCAAATTTATCTCTTGAATGAAAAGTGATGTCTATATTCAGTGTTTTTCTGAAGTAATCCTGATCCCATAAACAAATGAACAAAAAGGTGCTTTAAGAGGTAAAAAGTATGCTTACTTTAAAGTCAACTTCTGTTTTAAGCTAAAAAACTTCAGAGAGTTCTGAGGTACTTAGAAGCCTTTGTACAAGAAAATCTTGTAAATGAATGGTCCTGTTTGCTATGCAACACTGTTAACATTAGCTGTTCAAAACAATGGTGACTAGAGGTACTCAGACTCAAACCCTGTACCTTGGGTACAAGGTAAAAAGAGCCTAAAGTCCCTTGCCACTACCACTTATGAATTCATGCCAATTATTTTTGTTTTATTCCTCATTAATCTGTGGTTTTTCAGGATTTTTTGGCAATGGCAAATCACTGAAGTATTACATTCACTAAATAATGACAAGCATTTGAATTTCAGACATCATATTCTTCAGAAAATGAATAGTAACACAAAACCTTTTATTCTAGCAATTGTTTTAAGTTTATAAGGTCAGTATTTGAAATGTGTCCCTATTTTGGGGATATATACCCCCATTATTAGCTTTGTCCGGGCTTTTTGTTCTACAAGGTTAAGAGCTATGGTGAGAACTGAGAAGTGAATTCACTAAATGATGGCCATTTAAGTTTCAGTCTTCCTATCATTCTGGAAACTGCTGACTTGGCATAGTGGTATGTTGCTCTGACTATATTGCACCGGGTCCTGGGTTCAAGACGTGGCAGTGAATTATATATGGTGGTAGCACAGATTTTATTCTAGCAACTTTCCAAAATCATACAAGTAATGTTAAAAATGTGTCCCTGATTTTTGGCCTTTTGTCTCCCCATCCTCCCCCCCCCAAAAAACTGAAATTGAAAATAAGTGCAGGAAGCTGTGCAAGATGCCTATGATATACACTACTATCATTTATATATATATATATATATATCCACGTCACTCGGAGCCAGTTAAAACAGATAATCTTTATTGTAATCCACACGGGTTAAGCGCTTTCATCTGCCTGAAACGCAGATTTCATCAGAACCATTCACGGGCGATGCTAGCAGTAAATGGTAGGGCAGGACAAGCGTGCTGGGGAATACTGTTAAATTTTTAACAGTATTCCCCAGCACGCTTGTCCTGCCCTACCATTTACTGCTAGCATCGCCCGTGAATGGTTCTGATGAAATCTGCGTTTCAGGCAGATGAAAGCGCTTAACCCGTGTGGATTACAATAAAGATTATCTGTTTTAACTGGCTCCGAGTGACGTGGATATACCCTGTTCTGTCTACTTATTTTACCAGTTGGAGTATTTCACCATTTGTTCTACCTTGTTACTAGTATATATATATATGTATATATATATATATATATATATATATATATATATATATATATATATATATTGTATGTGGAAGTAGACTTTTATGATGGAAATGTTCTGAATTGGACAGTTTTGTCATTATTGGTTCATGCATTTTTTTTCATTGCCTACTGGTAAAATGTTCAATCAATAAATTTTAATATGTGCTCAAGTCTAACAAGTGTGCTGTATTATACAAGGAATACAATTTAATAAAGTCAGGAAGGTGTATCAAAGAAAAGAACACATGTACATTTCTTGTTTTGTGTACAAAGGGCCTATGATTTCAAAACAGCCCAAAGGTAATCTTTATCCACCACTGGACAGATTCATTTTCTTTGGATGTGGTGTGGGTTTCAATGCTGTTTCAATGAATGTGAGTTTAAAGACGCTTTAATGCCAAGTCTAGTTTCATTGTGAGACAGTGTTGCTTTGTTCAGCAGATGTCTATTAGTGTTTGTGCATTGTGCTATACAATGTAAAAATAAAATATAAATAATCATTGTAGAAGTAAATCAGTATGCACACATTAGTGTTTATGGTAAATGGAGTGAAATAGACAGGTAATGGGACATTGGAATGGCTGCAGGGGGACTCTGGTACCATATTTTGGTTGTCTGTTCTTCAGTTTGCATTTGAAAGTTGGTATCCCACAATTCCACTGGAGTGAGTGGGGTTATGTAACTATGTATGCAAATTTTATGTTAATCAGCATACAGATTTGCACCTATTTTCCATGGGCCGTGTCCACATTTTTGATATTTCCAGGTTGAGAGGTATGGTGGCAGCAATGAAATTATTTTGACCAGGGTCATGGAAGTGGGATGTGGTAACTATGCAATCTTGCAACAGGTTGCGCAGACTCCAATATCACATCCTCAAGAGACAGGGTGGAGCTCTCATTTCTAAAATATTGGCAATAAGTGCATTGGCCTGGATTTATGGGTCAATGCAGTCATGTCAGATATGGTGTAGAATGATGGGGGCATGCTTGTGTGCTCTAATGGGATGAATCATGTCAGCAGCCATCAGATGTATGGTGTCCCTGACCTATACAATGGCCAAATATAAGTGTGGTGTTCCATCTGCCTTCAGGGCAAAGTGGGGTTAGAACTATGACAGTAAGACTATGCAGTCTTTTGCAGCATACCAGAAGTTAATCCTGAAGAGCTTTTCTAGTCATGTACATGAAACTGGCCAGGGTCAGATGTGATGGCCTATGTGGTCAAAGCTGAGAGTGATGCTGACCCAGGGATGATCTGTGTAATGTTAGACTGCTCAACCTGTGACCAGCCACATCTCATCCAGACTTTTCCACAGTGGCAGACTGGATCATAGTTACCATCTACAGCATAGATGCACTAATGGATACCATATTAGCTACCAGTGACCTAAGCAGCATCATCTGCTCCCTGTGTGCATCATCACTGTCAGTATGCAGGTACTGAATGTCATCCTATATGCCATGCAGATGTTGAGTGCTGTCATTCAGGTCATGCAGCATACTTACCATCTTTACAACAGGGTCATTAGAAGCTGCCTGTGCCTGGATTATTGACATGCACATGCATTTATTAATGGCAAGTGTTGCATGCAGATCAGGGACACACCTGGCATCCTGACAGCACCACACACTGCCATGCCTCATCCCACATCGGCAATAGTGCTGCTCACAGATTATGTCTGTGCTGGGGATTCCTGTGTAACCTGGGTGAAGTTCAAAGTTACAGAACATCAGCCAAACACTGATGAGCTCAGGGTCTTGGCCAGGCTCTCCTCCAATTCTTTATATGTGGGGGATGTGTGTGAAGCCAGCAGGAGATTGAGGGAGGAAGCTAAAGGGGACAGCACCATCAAATTAAAGAAATAAAATTCAAAAATAAAAACAGCAACAAATCACCAAAACTAAAGACAAGACAGTCAGTCACATAGCTAGATCGATTCTCTTGTCAGGACAACAGCCATGCAATGCAGCATTTTTAAAGACACACCAGAGAACAGAGTAAATAATATAATGCATTGACTACAAAATTAAAGCAGTGTTAAAAAACTAAAGGTGTAGTTACCATGTGAGCTGTAGGTTGGTACCTTTCTTTCACCTAGAAGACAAAGCATTAAAATACATTATTGTAGCACTTAAAATATAACAATGTATCAAGTACACATAAATGTAAGAAGATCTCAGATGCTCTGTTTAATGTCACTTATACGGTGATTGTTACATATAAACTATGGCATAGGCATTCAGGAGAACTGATGTCCAGGAGATAAACCCCTCTGACACGTCTGAAAAATTTCCATGTTCACATTTCATAAAGTATTTTTGAACTTCAGTTTTATTTAAGTGCTTAAGTAGTGATACAGAAATGCAGTACAAGATTAAAAACTATGCAAAAATAGAAAAAAATATTGCTATTGCATGTTATGCAGCATTATTTAAGCAAGTTCACTCTCAATCAGATTCTAAAAGAAGGCTGAACACATTGGAACAGTTTCAACAAGAGTTATGCAAAACAGACAGCATCTATGACTCCATAAAAGGGAGACAGTAAAAGTACATTCATGCAAAATGGTATATTAAAACAGTGACACTAGTGAAGCTAGTCCCAATTCTGCAATACTGTATGACCCTTCAATGACCCTTCTAATGGAAATAATTGGTGATAACTGCAGTTGGTGGCATACATCATTTGTTTCTCTACAACATAAGGTGGAGACGACTAAGAAAAATTAAACAAGGGATATAAAGTAGTGGAAAGATACAGAGTAATGCAAAGAACTGCAGATGCAGTCATGCAGGCAGGATCCTGCAGGCCATGATATGGGATGACCCACAAATGTAGACAGTAGTCATGGTGACACAGACCTTGATATGGTGATGTTGCAGTAATAACAGATACATTCAGGAGGGCTAGTTTGGGTATACTGTCCATAACTTCAACTTTGACTATTGAATGGGAGATATGGAAGAGATTACACTATTAATGTAACTTTATCTATGTATCATTACAGCCAGAACACAAATTTCAGCCAACAAAAAAAACATATGTGATGTCGACTGCATCACTTAGAAAGAATATGGCAGAAGAGGGGTGAGTGAATATAACCAACAGGATTATACTCTGTTCTGTAGTTTATATGATTACCATTTATACACTACATGTTTTCTGTTTACCTTCATAAATTAATGCTCTTACTGTCATTTTTCAACTGACACATGATTAACATGTCTGCTGTGTACAGACACATAGCAGGCTATCATGTGTCAGTCAGTGCATATCAATGGTCATTTGCTGTCTGGTACACCTCTTGCACATGTTTTGGTGGAAAACTGTAGGATGTACAATCATATGGCACCTTATGTGTTTTGTGGATGTAACTAATGGTTACATTATGTCTGCATTTGAACAGTAATGGTGCCATTGTTATCCTGGTAAGTGAAGAAAGAATGACAGACACAGAGTACCCAAAGTCTGTCTTTGTTCTGTTCTGGTTATCACTGCATTCAGAGACAGTGTTCACAGGGTGTGTCACATGACAGAACAATCATAATGTTTCCATGATGTGCACACTTGGCCTTACCACATAGCATCTTTCTGTATGTGAGTTGTTGTAGTCAAGGGATTAATGGATACTGTTTTATCTTTGTCTGATGTGCCAATGTTGATGTTTCCATGTCAAATGAATATTTGACTTTATCTGGGATCCTTAGTGTTAACTGGCATTATATTAATACAGTGAAGTAGCAGTAAATGGTTTCAACAACTGCCCTTCACTAGAAGTTTAGGGCACATGTCTATTGTTGCAGGTTGGCAATATAATGTTCAGTCAATAAAAAACAATGCTCACACATGTGGGAATTTAATAAGACTTATATGCCATCCCTTCATGACTTTTACATGAGGTTCCTGAGCTGGAACACCACTGAATGTGATTTGATGTGGCAACCTGGAACATCAGTGTATGTGGCTCAATGTGGCAACCTGGAACATCAGTGTATGTGGCTCAATGTGGCAGCCTGGAACATCAGTGTATGTGGTTCAGTGTGGCAGCCTGCAACATTAGTGTATGTGGTCTGATGTGGCAGCCTGGAAAAATCAATTTATGTGGTCTGATGTGGCAGCCTGGAAAAATCAATTTATGTGGTCTGATGTGGCAGCCTGGAACATCAATGTATGTGGTTTTACGTGGCAGCCCACCTGCTGTTGGTCTACTTAACAGCACACATCTGCATTCTGACACTGTAATGTATACTCAAGGCTGCATCAATATGGCTGTAATGTAGTCATTGCAGTCTGATTTGCACATTGCCAAGATGCATTGCCTTATATTGTATGCTGACCTCTGCTGGACACAACAAAAGTAGTATTTTAAACAGTGAGTAGACAGTTGTGTGCTATGACATCCATATGCCCGATGGAGTCTGGTGTAGAGTGTTCCTATATTATGCATGTGTGTCACCTATGTGCTCTGTGCTGCTGCTGCTCCAATTTGTATGGTATTTTCTTTTGTTTGAGTGGCATAATGTTCTCTTGATGGCATGTGTAGGGGACTAAAGTTTTCCTATGCAGTGTCTATGTACTGTATTTGGAAGTACATATCAGTGGCAGCCGAGATGGGGTATTGCCAATGTGAAACATTGCTGTGTGAGTGGTATTTAGGTACTGCTGTTAGCCCAGAGGTGTATGCATGCTATTCTGTCTGTAATACAGTGCAGAGGTGTATGCATGTTACTCTGTCTGTGATACAGTGCAGAGGTGTATGCATGTTACTTTGTCTGTGATACAGTGTAGAGGTTTATGCATGTTACTCTGTCTGTGATACATTGCAGAGGTGTATACATGTTACTCTGTCTGTGATACAGTGCAGAGGTATATGCATGTTACTCTGTCTTTGATACAGTGCAGAGGTGTATGCATGTTACTTTGTGATACAGTGCAGAGGTGTATGTATGTTACTCTGTCTGTGATACAGTGCAGAGGTGTATACATGTTACTCTGTCTGTGATACAGTGCAGAGGTTTATGCATGTTACTTTGTCTGTGATACAGTGTAGAGGTTTATGCATGTTACTCTGTCTGTGATACAGTGCAGAGGTGTATACATGTTACGCTGTCTGTGATACAGTGCAGAGGTGTATGCATGTTACTCTGTCTTTGATACAGTGCAGAGGTGTATGCATGTTACTTTGTGATACAGTGCAGAGGTGTATGCATGTTACTCTGTCTGTGATACAGCACAGAGGTGTATGCATGTTACACTGTCTGTGATACAGCGCAGAGGTGTATGCATGTTACACTGTCTGTGATACAGCGCAGAGGTGTATGCATGTTACTCTGTCTGTGATACAGCTCAGAGGTGTATGCATGTTACTCTGTGATACAGCGCAGAGGTGTATGCACGTTACTCTGTCTGTGATACAGCTCAGAGGTGTATGCATGTTACTCTGTGATACAGTGCAGAGGTGTATGCATGTTACACTGTGATACAGTGTAGAGGTGTAAGCATGTTACTCTGTCTATGATACAGTGCAGAGGTGTATGCATGTTACTCTGTCTGTGATACAGCGCAGAGGTGTATGCATGTTACTCTGTGATACAGTGCAGAGGTGTATGCATGTTACACTGTGATACAGTGCAGAGGTGTAAGCATGTTACTTTGTCTATGATACAGTGCAGAGGTGTATGCATGTTACTCTGTCTTTGATACAGTGCAGAGGTGTATGCATGTTACTCTGCCTGTGATACAGTGCAGAGGTGTATGCATGTTACTCTGCCTGTGATACAGTGCAGAGGTGTATGCATGTTATTCTGTGATACAGCACAGAGATGTATGCATGTTACTCTCTCTGTGATACAACGCAGAGGTGTATGCATGTTACTCTGTGATACAGTGTAGAGGTGTATGCATGTTACTCTGTCTGTGATACAGTGTGCATTACTTGATTGGGTTTGTAGATCCCTGCTGGTATAATGTGAGGTGCCTTGGGCTATGAGCAGAACGTATATGGCATGCAGGCTTTAAATATTGCTCACTGAGTCTGGTCTGTTTGCCATAATGTTCATACTTGCTAGTATTTACAGTCAACTCATTCATTACATATTCCTGTGAGAACTGCAAACAAGTAGCATGCCTGTGATTTTGTAGAAGACTCACGTGGAGGCTATGCTAAACTTACCACCACTGCATTTGCATACAACCCATAATGCAATAAACTATTCTTTTGGCTGTTTTATTGTGTACATTATTCCAGCAGTCTGTGAATGTTCCATTATATGTACGGAGCTCGTGTTTAAGCCACTGAACTGTGTTTTGTGGGGGTATATATTTGCATTTTGTGGTTGGTGCTATTTACTCAGCACGTCTAATGTATGTTATATTTTCACGTAAGTTTAAAGTGCTACTCTGTTGTTATCTAATGTATACATATATTGGATAGCAAATAATGGATGGCTGTAGTACAGCTGTGTGTGTTTCCCTCTGTGGATAGCACTTTTCAGAGCACAAGTCTGCCACTGCATTCCCTTTATGACATATATGCAAACCATCCATATATACATAGGATCATAGAGAATTACTAGGCTAATGGGCCTAAGGCCCTTACAAGCCTAGCCAAGAGTTTATCCCAAAAAAAAACCTCAGTCAGCAACTGTCACGTCTGTCAGTGTGAGGGACACAGGTGGAACACCTGGGACAAATCTGTGTTTTCCCATCCACTCATCAAGGTTGCGCTTAGAGAGGGTCAGCAAGTTTTTCTGTTTGACATGTATGGGAAGTCTATTCCAGAGATGGGGCAGCCTCTGAGAGGCAAACCTGTCTCTTCAGCAGATTTTGTTGATGTTGCATATTAGATTCAGGCCTTCTGAGTGGGTAATGTGATAGGAGTTAAATTTATGGCTATGGAGCATCTCTAGTAGGTCAGGATCTGAGATTGCCTTGTAGGCAAAACACCAATCACCACTGAGCAATCTATATGATACCAAGTAAAGGGATACTGATTTGAGCCTCTCCGCATAGGACAGGTGTTGGAAGCCATGGATTCTCTTTGTGAGGTATTTCTGTGGCCCTTCCAGTTGGTGCAGATGTTCATAGGTAGGTACTAGGCTATTGGCCTAAGGACCTACGTATGCCTAGCCAATAAGGTTCCCTGGCTTATGCCACCCAAGAAAGTTATTTTCCTGTGTCACTGTCAAGAAGAGACACAGAAGTGATCCCCAGGGTGTATTTCCTATTTCCCATCCACTCATCAAGATTTTTCTTAAAGAGTGCTAATGAAGAACTTTGCTTGACATAAATGGGTAGACTGTTCCAGAGTATGGGAAGTCTCTGGGACAGGAATCTATCCCTCTAGCATGTCCTGTTTATTGTGGTGACAAGGTTTAGGTCCCTAGAGCATGTAGCTTGGAGGGATTGGGATTTCTTTAGGTGTAGCATGTCCAACAGCTCTGGGCTTGACATAGATTTATATGTTAGGCAGAGATCACCTTTAGAGAGGTACATACCAAATGTGGGGCATTATAGTCAATTATTGGTATAATGAGGAAGGCATATAGACAGGTAATAACCTCCTTTTCTCTGGATGCAATCCATTTACGTATGAGATGAACAAAGTAAAAAGTTTTTCTGACCACTGTTGCTACATAATGGCTGAATGTCATATTATCAACCTGGGTACCCAGGTCTCTCCACAGGTTGTGTGCTTTGGCGGTTGCCGTTGATGCAGTATCAGTAGGAGCCATGCTTTTGCCAAATGGTATGATGATACATTTTTTTCATTTAGCTTGAGGCCATGACTTTGGCAGCAGTCATTAGTTGCTGTGAAAATTTCTTGCAGTATGTTAACATCATTTGGGGAGTCAATGACAGCACCCAACTTACAGTTGTCCAGAAACATGGTCAGCCACAGGCCTTTTGTCTTTGCCTGGAACTCTGAGAAGTAGATGATAAACAGTAGGGATCCCAGGACAGATACCTGGGGAACTCCACTAATGACAGGTCTGCTATCAAAGGTGGGGGAACCAATTTTGACCTTGAAGGTCCTGCTTGTGAGCCAATTGGCCACCCAACTGATGAGACAGGGATTTATGCCAAGTTGTGTTAGCTTCTCGATGATGCCTAAGTGGGGGATTGTGTCAAAGGCCTTGGCCAAGTCAGGATGAGCTTTATGTACTGACTTACCCTAATCCAGGGCCTTGGTGACAGTCTCAAAGAACCCAACCAGGTTCAACAGGCAAGATCTGCCCTTGACAAATCTGAACTGAGTTAGGTCAAGTGGTTGGAGATTGCCTATGTCTTTGTTTATAAGATCCATAATAATAATAATAATAATATACTCCATGGCTTTACAGATGAGACTTGTCAAGCTAATGGGGCAATAGTCTCCAGGGTCAGTAGTGGCACCACCTTTGTGCAAGGGGATGACAGTGGCAGTTCTCCACTCTTCTGGAATGAAGCCTGTACTTAGGCTGTGGTGGAATAGGATGCTCAATGGCAAAGCCAGTTCTTGGTGGAGATGGTCCAGAATACAGCCTGGAATACTATCAGGTCCCATGGAAGCTGAGTCCTTTGCCTTGGATAGGGCCCTTAACACTTGATCTATGGAGATGTGAGGTGCAGGAGAAGTATTGGATATGTCAAAAGGGCCTTGGGGGGGGGACAGAGGGATGAAGTTTGCACTGAACCTATCTGCTAGCAGGTTGGCTAAGTCAAGAGGATCAGTATAAGTGATACTGTTAAGTACTAATTTGGAACAAACCTGGGCTTTGCCATGGAGGTTTCTCACATAACTGAAGAAGGCTTTGTGTTTTCCCTTTGTTTTGGAGGCTAGTTCTGATTCATAATTGGCTTTGAAGGTTTTCACTAGTGATCTAATTTACTTGTTGAGGCTAAGAAGGGAGTTTTTCCAATTTGGAATTTGTTCCTTTTTATCCTTGGACAACAGTTTCTTCCTTTTGTTGTAAAACCTGTTGATACAGGATATCCACCAAACAGGTTTGCTTTTCCTTGAGAAGCAGGTTTTAGTTCTGTTGGGTATGGCTAAGTTCATGCAGTTGTAAAGGTGTGTGTATACTGCATTGGTGTACTGTTCAGTATAATTGTCTGCATCCTCTGAGGGGGGCAGTGGTGAGAAGCTGCTAATGCCTTCCCTTAGGAGGTTGTGTTTTGAAAAGTTTTTTAGCTTGATTATGCCTAGGGGGGGGGTTGGGTGGAAGAGAAACTTTGAATGACACAGTCTGATGACCTGATCTTACCAGGCAGGAAGATACTATGGGAGTGGTGCAGTGGTTGCCCATGTTGGTGAAAACCAAGTCCAGAATGTTATCTCCCCTTGTGGGGGATGAGACGAGCTGGTCTAGTGCATTAGAATTGATGAAGTCAAGGAATCATTGAGTGAGTGTATTAGTGCATGAATAGTTCACCCAGTGGTGGGGTAGTTGAAGTCACCAAGGATGAGGGTTTTAGAGGGGTACCTTGATGGATTTATGTAGATCCAAGTAAGAAGAGTCTATAGCTGGCTATAACTTGGATGGGTGATGACAACTGTCAGTTGCACCTGGAATAGTTCTAGTGCTTCATGCTGGCAAATCAGTCTGGAGGTGTGTCTGGCATTAATGAAGATAGATACTCTATCACCCTTAGTCTTCCTGACCTCATTTTGGGTTCAGAATGTGTGGAACGAGGTATAGCCTGGTAAGACAGGGTTGCTCTCCGCAGCCCTGAACCAAGTTTCTGTGACCACACAGACATCAGCATCTTCCAGTGCGAGGAGGGCCTCCAGTGAATGCATTTTCAGGATAAGGCTCCTAGCTTTAAGCAGCATGACCTTCAATTTACTTTTTTGACAGATCTTTTATGTTGGAAGATTTGTCTTTCAGACATTGCCTAAAGAAGGCACAATGAGGGAGGCAAGAGCCTTGGCCAGTATCTGAAATCCCAGTGGTGACACGTGGAGGCCATCTCTGGCAAAGCAATGAGGTCTGTCAACCATGTCATCCCAGGCAGACAGATACTGAATCCCCTTGGAATGACACCAGAAATGAAGCCAATTGTTGAAGTCAATTATTTTTGTTGGTATTGTGGTATCATTCTTGGTGAAGGTAGGATGCTGCTTAGAGCTAGGGTCATACTTGCCTGGGACACATACTATAAGAGCTCAATCATGTCTCTCTTCATATAGTTCAGGGAGGTATGTCTCAAGTCATTCACACCAACATAGACAATGACAGAGTCATTCTTGTACTTGTTTTGGAGATACTTATGTGCATGCTTGATGTGGCAGATTCTGGCCCCAGACATAAAACTGACTGTGACCTTGTCCTTGTCAAGCCTAGTGAGGGGGACATCAGTGTGTCTCACAACTGAATTGCCAATGACCAGTATGTTTGGTTTATTGTTATGCCTTGTGGGCTGTAATGGCTTATTGTTTTGCCTTATGGGCTGTGTTTGTCAGACACTGGTGTGTTGTCTGCTGTGTGTGATGTGTTTCATGTTGTGTGGAATGTTTGTGGGTGTGTTTTGAAGGTCTCTGCTGTTTAGGTAAGTTTTTATTGAGGATCTCTGCATAGGTGGATGTATGTTGTGCTTGGCTAATGTGATGTGAGTGGTGTGGTGTTTGTTCTGGCAATCTCCTCTTTGTCAGGAGTACTGACTGTGGCATGAGAGAGCATGAATTCCAGATTACTAATGTAGGTGCATATTTCTCAAGTAGAAGAATTATGTTCTAGGAGAAGAGGGTTGTTGGTGATCATGAAGCAGTTGCTACACTGTCTCAGTATGCCCATGTCAAGCAGACTAGCAGGAGAAACTGATGGAAATTATCCAGACATAGTGTTCTGAATACTTGGGCAGACTTATGGAGAGAGGGTTTTGACACAAGAGTGTAGACCACAAAAATCTTCTTAAATGTAAAGTAACTGGCCTGAAGCACAAGTGCTAAAACCAAAACTATACACAGTGCATTCTGGGTGTATCCTCTGATGTACAGATATCACCATTGATGAGGGTGCATGGAATTAGTTTTTATCCCGCTGCTTTGCACATATGAAATTCTTTGTTACACACATGTGCTGTCTTTGCTGGCAAATGACACTGGATTACACATTTAGTAATGAATGGTGTTGAAATGTTATGTTTCCCAATGCCATTCTGATGTACAGATCCCCACATAGACATTACATGCATAATGACATGTATATAACTTAGATACTGATCTTTGCACAGACTCATGTGTTTCTCTGCTAATACAGCAGTGTTTGTTGCAGGTGTGTATCTGCATCAGTTTGTCAGTTATGTAACTCAGCTGTAATGCACATGGGGCCTCCTGCTGGACATTTCTGAGTGTTACATGCACATGCATTGGCATAATCATAGTCATTGCATATGTAATGTATGGCTAACAGCCATGAATTACTGACACCCATAAACACAGGTATAACTTGCCACAGCTAGGTAACATATCCTCAAGCCTACAGTGTGACAAAAGAGAATGTGTAAGTTTCCACTATGTGATGCATGTGTTGTGCAGTCATACCAGTACCATGTCTATGACAGAAGTATCTCATGTGTGAAGTAAATGTTGTGCAGTCATACCAGTACCATGTCTATAACACAAGTATCTCATGTGTGATGTGTGTGTTGTGCAGTCATGCTAGTACCATGTCCACTATGTGATGTATGTATTGTACAGTCATGCCAGTACCATGTTCACTATGTGATGTGTGTGTTGTGCAGTCATGCCAGTACCATGTCCACTATGTGATGCTTGTGTTGTGCAGTCATGCCAGTACCATGTCAACTATGTGATGAGTGGGTTGTGCAGTCATGCCAGTACCATGTCCACTATGTGATGTATGTACTGTACAGTCATGCCAGTACCATGTCCACTATGTGATGTGTGTGTTGTGCAGTCATGCCAGTACCATGTCCACTATGTGCTGCATGTGTTGTGCAGTCATGCCAGTACCATGTCCACTATGTGATGCTTGTGTTGTGCAGTCATGCCAGTACCATGTCCACTATGTGATGTATGTGTTGAACAGTTATGCCAGTACCATGTCCACTATGTGATGTATGTGTTGTGCAGTCATGCCAGTACCATGTTCACTATGTGATGCTTGTGTTATACAGTCATGCCAGTACCATGTCTACTATGTGATGCATGTGTTGTGCAGTCATGCCAGTACCATGTCAACTATGTGATGAGTGGGTTGTGCAGTCATGCCAGTACCATGTCCACTATGTGATGCATGTGTTGTGCAGTCATGCCAGTACCATGTCCACTATGTGATGCGTGTGTTGTGCAGTCATGCCAGTACCATGTCCACTATGTGATGCTTGTGTTGTGCAGTCATGCCAGTACCATGTCCACTATGTGATGCTTGTGTTGTGCAGTCATGCCAGTACCATGTCCACTATGTGATGTATGTGTTGCACAGTTATGCCAGTACCAGGTCCACTATGTGATGTATGTGTTGTGCAGTCATGCCAGTACCATGTTCACTATGTGATGCTTGTGTTATACAGTCATGCCAGTACCATGTCTACTATGTGATGCATGTGTTGTGCAGTCATGCCAGTACCATGTCAACTATGTGATGAGTGGGTTGTGCAGTCATGCCAGTACCATGTCCACTATGTGATGCTTGTGTTATGCAGTCATGCCAAAACCATGTCCACTATGTGATGCATGTGTTGTGCAGTCATGCCAGTACCATGTCCACTATGTGATGCTTGTGTTATGCAGTCATACCAAAACCATGTCCACTATGTGATGCATGTGTTGTGCTGTCATGCCAGTACCATGTCCACTATGTGATGCGTGTGTTGTGCAGTCATGCCAGTACCATGTCCACTATGTGATGCATGTGTTGTGCAGTCATGCCAATACTATGTCCACTATGTAATGTGTGTGTTGTGCAGTCATGTCAGTAACATGTCCACTATGTGATGCTTGTGTTATGCAGTCATGCCAAAACCATGTCCACTATGTGATGCACGTGTTGTGCAGTCATGCCAGTACCATGTTCACTATGTGATGCTTGTGTTATACAGTCATGCCAGTACCATGTCTACTATGTGATGCATGTGTTGTGCAGTCATGCTAGTACCATGTCAACTATGTGATGAGTGGGTTGTGCAGTCATGCCAGTACCATGTCCACTATGTGATGCTTGTGTCATGCAGTCATGCCAGTACCATGTCCACTATATGAAGCTTGTGTTATGCAGTCATGCCAGTACCATGTCCACTATGTGATGCATGTGTTGTGCAGTCATGCCAATACTATGTCCACTATGTAATGTGTGTGTTGTGCAGTCATGCCAGTAACATGTCCACTATGTGATGCTTGTGTTATACAGTCATGCCAGTACCATGTCTACTATGTGATGCATGTGTTGTGCAGTCATGCTAGTACCATGTCAACTATGTGATGAGTGGGTTGTGCAGTCATGCCAGTACCATGTCCACTATGTGATGCTTGTGTCATGCAGTCATGCCAGTACCATGTCCACTATATGAAGCTTGTGTTATGCAGTCATGCCAGTACCATGTCCACTATGTGATGCATGTGTTGTGCAGTCATGCCAATACTATGTCCACTATGTAATGTGTGTGTTGTGCAGTCATGCCAGTAACATGTCCACTATGTGATGCTTGTGTTATGCAGTCATGCCAAAACCATGTCCACTATGTGATGCATGTGTTGTGCAGTCATGCCAGTACCATGTCCACTATGTGATGCGTGTGTTGTGCAGTCATGCCAGTACCATGTCCACTATGTGATGCATGTGTTGTGCAGTCATGCCAATACTATGTCCACTATGTAATGTGTGTGTTGTGCAGTCATGCCAGTAACATGTCCACTATGTGATGCTTGTGTTATGCAGTCATGCCAAAACCATGTCCACTATGTGATGCATGTGTTGTGCAGTCATGCCAGTACCATGTCCACTATGTGATGCATGTGTTGTGCAGTCATGCCAGTACCATGTTCACTATGTGATGCGTGTGTTGTGCAGTCATGCCAGTACCATGTCCACTATATGATGCATGTGTTGTACAGTTATGCCAGTACCATGTCCACTATGTGATGCATGTGTTGGCAGTCATGCTAGTACCATGTCTATAACAGAAGTATCTCATGTGTGATGCGTGTGCCGTGCAATCATGCCAGTACCATGTCTATAACAGAAGTATCTCATCTGTGATGTAAGTGTTGCGCAGTCATGCCAGTACCATGTCTATAACACAAGTATCACATGTGTGATGCGTGTGTTGTGCAGTCATGCCAGTACCATGTCTATAGCACAAGTATCTCATGTGTGATGTATGTGTTGTGCAGTCATGCCAGTACCATGTCCAACTATGTGATGCGTGTGTTGTGAAGTCATGCCAGTACCATGTCCACTATGTGATGCATGTGTTGTGCAGTCATGCCAGTACCATGTCCACTATGTGATGCGTGTGTTGTGCAATCATGCCAGTACCATGCCTATAACACAAGTATCTCATGGGCAGTAATGCTTTCTGTGTATCATGTACATTGCCTTGCCCAACATATGCATTTCCAAGGCAGGGATGCAACAATACAGGTGAGGTGCATGGCCATAGTTATGAGTTAGTGAGATATTCTTTGAGAGTAGACGTAATTATCTAACCTCCATGTATTTGTCCTCTCTCAAAGAATTTCTCACTAACTCATGGCTACACCCGTGCACCTCACCTGTAGGATCTACATTAATAAATATGTTACATTGTTACTAACCTCTCACTAACACAGCTACACCCATGCACCTTACCTGTATGAGCTACATTAACAAATGCGTTACATTGTTACTAACCTAACCTTTCTGCCCACTATTTATACCTTACAGCACCTGCCCTCCCCCCACTCTTAGGGTGGAATTTTATCTTTTTATTTTGTATTTCCTAGCACAGCAGACTTTACTTCTAATAGTTTTGCAGATACCTGTTATCATATTTAATTGTAATTTTTTATTTATTTTTATTTTTACATCACTGGTCTCCCCTCATGCTTTATTGTATCCTTTGTATTCCACTATCACACTGTATCTGTACATGCTTTTTAATTATATCTGTACTAGTCTTTGATTGTTATTGAACTCTCTGGAGCTTTTATCCTAGGGCTTCCACAAAAAAGTGGTATTTTTTACCCAGTCGGAATTTCCGGGTAAACAAATGTTAATAAAAAAATAAATAAAGTACCAGTATTCTGCTGTTCTTGCAAGTTTGAACATTGGCAACCATTCTGTGTTCCACTGCTTTCATGTGGCAGGGAGTACACAGTTGGTGGCGATTATCGACCATCCTTCAGTGTCAGCTGGTCTCTAGTTATGACATACTGTGCACGTGTCACCTGCTACTGGCATGTTATACAAGGAAGCATGGCACATGTTCTATGTAAAGTGATATGCTATAATGAACATGGGCATTGACAGATATCCATGGCTAGCATACATGTGACCACATCTGGTATACAAGAATCAAGGTGGTGGTATTGCTTTATTATTTCCCAATACTTACCACATTTCCCCTCACAGCAAAGCAACACCAACATTCAGTGCAGCAGAGCTTCTTATTACTTTTCTCAGAATTAATAATTGTAAACAAATACATGATACTGTCCTTTATATCACTCCTGGAGACAATGCAGCTATACTGGAAGATATCCTGCATTGGATATCCATAACATTTCCACAAGAAAAGCTTTTACTAGGTGATGTGAATGTCAGTTGGTTGGACGTAAACTATAACTCCCCTACATCTAGCATGAACTTATATGGACGGCACAGTGGTGCAGCAATAGCGTTGTTGCCTAACAACAAGAGGTTCTCTGGTTTGATTCTCAGCTGGGGTGCCTTCTGTGCTGAGTCTGCATGTCCTCTCTGTGTTCATGTGGGTTTCCTCCAGGTGCTCTGCTTTCCTCCTATGTTAGAAAGACATGCATGTGGAGTGTTTCTCCCCAGGCCTCAACTGAAAATTGGCTTTGTTCCAAGTCAGACTTTCCCAGTTAACAAATGTTAAATAAAATAAATAAATTGTAGCAAACCATCAAATTCTCTATTAGACTGGATCCTAGTATCAGACCCTGGCAAATACTCCATCACAGGTACAATGTCAAACTCTGTCAGTGATCATCTCCCAAGCTATATGACTAGACATCTCACACACAGGTCAACTCATTACAGCTGAGTGCACCTCTAGATGTTTCTGCAGTTACCTCTTACTGTGCCTCCAGGTGTCAAATATTGCCTGTTCATATTTGCATTACTAATGCCAAAACCATGCTACATATACTGTATCAGAATATTTTATCTTGAAGCATACATGATGGCAAACACAATTGTATTGATATTTGACCTCTGTTAATGAGTACTTGTTAGAACTGTAAGTTGATAACTTCATTTTTTAAAGGCTTAAGCCACACCCACTGGGAGTTATATGTACCCACTCAAAAGAGCTGTACTGGAGGGAATGAGTTAAGCAGCATATTTATAAAGCAACACATAACCTTTTCGAGTTTAACCTAGAAAAGTTCATTACCACACTATCATCTATTAACTGGATTGCTCTAAAAACCCTCCCCTTGGACGATGCTGTAATAAATTCAGTACAACTTTTCTTAATATCCTAAATAGCCTTACACCTCCTAGAAGGAAGAGACTGAAAACAAATAGTGCAGTTTGGCTGTCCAAAAAGAGTAGAATGTTAATGCAGGACAGAGAAAAAGAAAGGAGGAATGGCAAAAATATAAAACAGCTCACTATCTTAAACTTCAGAGTGCTTCACAATCATACTAAAAAGCAAATAAATGAAGACAAAAAACTATACTGTAATAACTTTCAGAATAATATTAAACACACCCTTAAAAAATTTTGGACATCCATTAAAGAAATCTTACATCCCGGCCAAAGCTTCAATCCATAACCCTCTCCCAGTAACTTATCAATCAATAATGAAATACAGTTCAACTCTTACTTTATAGATAGTATAGCATCTCTAGCCAAAGATTCCTCACCATCTAATCCCAACTCTGCTCAACAGCCACATATCACCACATCCATTTTCACCTTCTAATTTGTGTCCACATCCTATATGAAAATACTCTTAAATAAACTTAAACCATGCTATTCTTCAGCTGATGACATTCCAAAAATAAGAGTCAAAAATGCTTGAAAACTTCATTCAAAAACAATTGCTAGACTGGCTCCTGCAGGTAAAACTCCTGTTCCCTACACAACATGGTTGCCATCCTTCCCATAGTACTAGCACTGCCCTTCTAATCTATATAGATACTGTCAATAAAGCTACAGATAATGGCAAACTAGCCTCTTCCTTATTTCTAGACTTGTCCTAAGCCTTTGACACAGTTTGTCACAGCAAACCTCTACTTCAAATGTTGCCACTAGATATCTCTCAGACTACCCTTGTGTGGTTCAAAGGCTACCTGTCCAATAGATATTAGTCAGTAAAATAGCACTCCATGTTCTCTCCTTACCTCCCAGTCACCACAGGTGACCCATAAAGCTGTATCCTTGGCCCCCTCCTCTAATATTTTCACCAACACTTTCTCTACCTCCACATAACAGGCGACCCTAATACAATACACAGATGACTCCACTCTCATTTTCACATCTGACAACATGATACACTTCCAAGAAATTACTCAGGAAGCTTTAACATCCACTAAAACATGGCTTCATTACTCACAGCTCATAACAACCCAAAAAAGACCGAACTGCTTCTTTTTTCCCCTAAATCCCTCTCTTGTTAAAAAACAAGATTTAAAGTCCTCTCTCTTGATAATGCAACCATTGAAGTCACTTCTCATAGCAAACTATAAGGAGTGATAGTGGGCAGTAATTTTACATTTGACCTGCATATACAAAATTGTATAAGAAAAACTCATCAAAAACTAGAGGCACTTTACAGAGCCAAAACCTTTCTCACCGACACAACTAAAACTACACGTGCACTACTTATCTCCTCCCCAATCTTCTTTATGGCCCTCCCATCTTTACTAACCTTCAGGCTTCACTAAAATTAAAACTCGAACAATCTATAACAAAGTTTCTAAATTTGCAGCACATACCCCTATCAGAACCCACCAGTGTATAGCACTGAAAAGCCTTAATTAGTAAGAACTGTAACATCAACTAACATATACACAACTTCTTACCACCTATAAAATTATTTAGCATCCATCTGTCTGTCCAGCACTAAAAAAACATTCTACACAACTATGTTCCCAGTTGGTTATTACGATCCAGTGACTGAAAACTCCTATCTATCTACAGATCTAGCAAACCTACTGGGCACTGTCTGTACTCCTACAAGGTTGCTAAGGCCTGGAATTCCTTACCAGTATCCATCAGGTCAATACCATCCCTCCCATCTTTTAAAACCACTCTGAAAGACTTTCTAGCTAAAATCTGGCTCTGTCCTGCTCAAAACCAGGATAAACTACATCCCTAAATTTGAACAAATGCCTTTCATTCCTTATAACTCCTTACTGTTGCTTCTTCACTTACCTCCTTACTGCTATCTAATTATCTTCCAGGACCTTCTCTCTAAATGTCTCATAAGCTTGTTTTTCCCTCACTTCATATTGCAGTTCCTATTAATAGTAGACTAACTTTCCTTTAATTTCTCTATAAACTGTCTAAAATTTCTTTAAATATTAAATGATTGTCATATACCTTGTAATGATTTTTAATCAATGTATTTATATTATGTCTTTTGTTGTGTCTTCCGGCTTTTCCCGGATAGGGGTCGCCACAGCGGAACTCCGGTCCGCTAATGATTGGCAGTTGATTTTTACATGCTGAGTTGCCAGCCCTAACGCACAACCTTCAATGAAGGTACGCCCATTCATGCATGTCTCCACGCAGAAGACGCACTAGCTGAGTCGAACTGGTCAGCATCTTACTGTGAGGCAACAACGCTACCACAGCACCACCACTGTGGAATATATTTATATTATGTCTAATTTGTTATAATTGTTTAAAACTGCAGATGTTTTGTTTTTATGTCTAATTTTTTATAATTGTTTAAAAGTGCAGATGTTTTGTTTTATTTTTGAAGATTGTAGAATTATTGTTCTTAAATTGTTTTGTAATAATTTGGACATTTTCTCCCTAATCCTCCATTGAAAATGGGCTTCTACCCAGTCAGACTTTCCCAGTAATCAAAAGTCAATAAATATATGTGTTGGCCATCTGTTGTAGGTTGCACATGCATGTCCAACCTCTGGCAACATTGCTGCATGGGTATACATCTTTGTGTTGGCAGATACATTCTTTTGTGGCTGTGAGTTCCTGCTGCTATATCCAGAGTCAGCACAGTTGCATACACATATGCCTACTACTGTTATACATGATCCAGGTATGTGCAGCTTGATGCAACCACACTACATGTTGCATGCCATGCTCTTGGCTGCACAAAGGATCCCATGCATATGCATATATCAGTAACCATTGTCTGCATCTGAATGTTGATTACTAAATATTGACATCTTGTGGTCTGGTAGATGTGGTGTTTTACAGTTTGAATGGTTATGTGTGCAGATAACTACCACCATGTGCATCTGTCCTATACATTGGCAGTTGTCACGTGACCACAAGGAGGAGATAACACTGTACTGGTGCATGCCTCAGTTTAGCTGCTGTTGTACCACACTTAAGCTTCTACTCATAACATCGGTGAATGTTGCATAAAACTATGATCATAAAGTGGTGTTGCTCATACCCATAAATGGTATGTGCTACATGGCTACATGATGTAGTCACTTTGATAATGCCTGTGTTCATCCCTCCATTCCATTCCACATACACTGTATGAACAGTGTGGCCCCACATTCACAGCTCGTGCTACAGTGTTGCATGCCCAATATGAACAGTGGCCCCACATTCACAGCTCGTGCTACAGTGTTGCATGCCAATGTGTAACCCTCTTTGTTTTTTACAGGTATATTGCTCCTGTGTATAACTGTATACTGGTAATGATGGTGTGCCCATAACCGTACACTGGTAATGATGGTGTGTCCATAATTATGCACTGGTAATGATGGTGTGTCCATAACTGCACATTGGTAATGATTGTGTGTCCATAACTGTGCAGTGGTAATGACTAAGGGTCCATAACTGTGCACTGATAATGATGGTGTGTCCATAACTGCTCACTGGTAATGATGGAGTGTCCACAACTGCAAACTGCTAATGATAGTGTGTCCATAACTGTGCACTGGTAAGGTAAAGATCGTGTGCCCATAACTGTGCACTGGTAATGATGGTGTGCCCATAACTGTGCTCTGGTAATGATGGTGTCCATAACTGTCATCTGGTAATGTTGTGTCCATAGCTGTGCATGGGTAATGATGGTGTGTCCATAAGCGCACACTGGTAATGATGGTGTGCCCATCTGAGTGTGCTTCTCAGCTAAGTTTATTTTTTAGCACTTCTTAACTGTTCAGAGTTGAATAAATCAACAACTGAATTTAGTTCAGAGTACATTTTGAATAAATTGCATTTATTTAAACTGTATTTGCTTTATTTTAGTGCTGTTTTAGCTGCTTTCTGAAAAAATCTAAGCTTGTTTCCTGACTTTCCTGTAAGTAGTCTAGTCCAGATACAGATTTTCTGTATCCAGGACTGTTGGTAAGCTTCTGAGCCCCCCCAAGTATTTTTGTGTTGGAGGGAAGCCTTCTAGCTTATCAGTGGGAATGGTAAGCACTAGGTAGTCTATTTACCACAAGAGGAGTGGTTTCTGGCCCAGAAATGGTAGTTTATTGGCCGTTTGGGCAGTTTTTCCATCTCTTTCAACTTTCTGGTATAAAAGCCCGCATTTGTGCTTGTTTCCCACCTTTCCTGTAACTAGTCTAGTCCAGATAGATTTGCTGCATCCAAGACTGTTTGTAAGCTTCTGAGCCCCCCCACAAGCCTTTCAGTGTTGGAGGGAAGCCTTCTAGCTTATCAGTGGGAGTGGTAAGTACTAGGTAGCCTATCTACCACAAGAGGAGTGTTTTTTGGCCCAGAAATTGTAGTTTATTGACCATTTGGGCAGTTTTTCCATCTCTTTCTACTTTCTGGTTTAAAAACCCACATCTGTGCTTGTTTCCAGCCTTTCCTGTAACTAGCCTAGTCCAGATACAGATTTACTGTATCCAGGACTGTTGGTAAGTTTCTGAGCCCCCAAGCCTTTCTGTATTGGAGGAAAGCCTTCTAGCTTATCAGTGAGAGTGGTAAGCACTAGGTAGCCTATCTAACACAAGAGGAGTGGTCTCTGGCCTAGAACTTGTAGATTATTGTCTGTTTGGGCAGTTTTTCCATCTCTTTCATCTTTCTGGTTTAAAAGCCAGTGTTTGTTATTATTTCCTGCCTTTCCTCTAACTAGTTTAATCCAGGTACAGATTTGCTGTATCCAGGACTGCTTATAAGCTTCTGAGCCCCCCAAGCCTTTCTGTGTTGGAGGGAAGCCTTCTAGCTTATCAGTGGGAGTGGTAAGCACTAGGTAGCCTATCTTCCACAGGAGGAGTGGTTTCTGGCCCAGAAATAGTAGCTTATTGGTCGTTTGGGCAGTTTTTTCCATCTCTTTCAACTTTCTGGATTAAAATTCCACATCTGCACTTGTTTCCCATCTTTCCTGTAATTAATCTAGTCCAGATACAGATTTGCTGTATCCAGGACTGTTTGTAAGCTTCTGAGCAGTGCCAAAGTCTGCTCTTCAATTATTCCCTTAGATCTGCTAGTTCTCTCCCCTCCTGCACTTTTACCAGCTTACTAGTTTAACACTTTACCAGACTTCTTGTAGCAATTATTGTAGCACACAAAAGTGCTACCAGTACTAAATGTTCTAAAAAGAAACAGCTCCAGTACTTATTAATGCCCACCCCTCCAGGCATGTCTAATGGTCAGTTTCCTGTGCTTTCACCTATTAGCCTGGTGAGCTTGGGCATCCTGAGGCAATGTAGCAACTGCCGCATGTACACTGACAACCCTCTCCTCTTACCTCCCAACACTCAGACTTGTGAGAGATGCACTTATATATCCAAAATGGAAGCCATGCACTCTCCAGCCAAGACCAGAATAGATGGTCAAGAGGAGAAGGTCAACACTTGCACCACACCACATGGAACACATAGCCCTCCAGAACACACACCAGCACTGCCTTTACATAAAAACACAAACCACACACCCACCTTTGTGGAGGCTCTCAATAAAAATCTAAACAAACAGCAGAGACCTCCAAGACAGAAATGCACCTGACCACTGCAACACAACACTAATGGCGAGACACATAACTCTCCTAAACAGTGTGTCACTCAGCCAAAGCCCCAAAGGCAGAACAGCATGCCCAACACACTAGTCATAGGTGACTTGATAGTGAGGCACACTGATGTCCCACTCACTAGGTTGAATAATGAGAAAGTAACAGTCAGCTGCCTGTCAGGTGCCAGGATCTGCCACATAATACATGCACTCAGGTCCCTCAACAACAGGTACAAATATGACTCTGTCATTGTACATGTGGGTGTGAATGACCTGAGGCGTACCTCCCTGGACTACATGAAAAGAGACATGCAGGAGCTCTTGGATTATGTAGCCCAGGTGGTTATGACCTTAGCCCTGAGCAACATCCTACCATCACCCAGAATGATACCACAGTGCAAGCATAAAATGATTGATTTCAACAATTGGCTAACTTTCTGGTGTCATTCTGAGGTGATCCAGTATCTGTCTGCATGGGATGACATGATTGACAGACCTCAACGCTTTGCCGGAGATGGCCTGCATCTGTCACCCCTGGGCTTCTGGATACTGGACAAGGCTCTTGCCACCCCTATAGTCCCTTTTTTAGGCAGTGTTCCAAAGATCAAATTACCACCATAACAGCTACAAAAAATTGCAGTCTGAGAGTCATTCTGCTCAATGCTAGAAGTCTAAATCTCAAAATGTACTCACTCGAAGCACTCCTTAAAATGGAGAACATTGACATTTGTGCTGTAACAGAGACCTGGTTCAAGGCAATTGAAAGCACCCCTGCACTACCAGGCTATAACTCATTCCACACCTTTTGACCCCAGAACTTGGACCGAAGCTCCAAAGTCGGTGGTGTTTCCATATTCATAAAGGATGAGCACACCTCCAGACTGGTAGCCCAACAAAACGCATCTGAGATACTTCAGGTGCAGCTAACACTGGGTAAGACAGCAATTCAGGTCGTAACTTGCTATAGGCCCCCAACCATGTCCCAAAACTCAAACTCCATGTTCCTAAACACCCTGGAGAATATTAGGATCCAACCTAACACTCTCATACTGGGCGACTTCAACTACCTCTCCATTAACTTGGAAAACTACTCATCTACCAATACACTTGCCCAATGCTTTCTGGAATTCATTAATTCCAATGCTCTGGACCAGCTCATTCTTACCCCTACTAGAGGTAGCAACATCCTTGACCTGGTCATTGCTAACATGGGTGGCCACTGCTTTACATCAATAGTCACCTCCTGCCTGATTAGGTCTGACCACAAACTAATCACCTTGGAAATCCATATCCCTCCCAACCCCACCCCCCACAAAGTTGACCACCAAGAAAACCTTCTCCAAAACTAACTTTGGGCTCCTAAAAACAGAGGTGGCTAACTTCACTGCACCCATGCAAATGGAGAATAGTTGCATGACCTCCTAATAATACACCAATGCACTGTATGAACATGTACACAAATGCATGGATCTCGCCATACCCAATAGAACTAAGACGCTCTCCTCAAAAAAAGGAAGCCAATCTGGTGGTCCCCTGCCATAAACAAACTCTAGAACAGAAGGAGGAAACTGATGCAGAATAACGCAAAGTCGTAAGTCTGGAAAAACTGCCTTATCAGCCTCAACAAAAGGTTGAGATCCCTCATCAAATCCTCTAAAGCTAGCTATGAAAACAGAATTGCAACAGATAGTAAAGACAACCACAAGGCCTTCTATAGTTATGTAAAGAATCTCCACGACAATACCCAGATTTGCTCTGAGCTACTGCGCAATGGTACCTATTATACCGAGCCAACAGATATTGCCAATATACTGGCTGACAGATTCAGTGATAACTTTACCCCTCTCACCCCCCCCCCAAAGGACCAATCACAATACCAGTAGATTGCCAGGCACCCTATATTACTGCTGCACAGGTTAAAACAGCACTCTGCAAGGCCAAGAATACAGTTTCTATGGGACCTGACAATATCCCTGGCTGTGTTCTCCATGAACTACAGAGTGAACTGGCACCTTACTTGGTTGCCCTATTCAGTCACAGCCTCACCTCAGGCTTTGTCCTTACCGAATGGTGCACTACTACAGTCATCCCTCTCCACAAAGGAGGAGTGGCTACAGACCCCGGGAATTATTGCCCAATTAGCCTGACAGGTCTGATATGCAAAGCTATGGAATGCATCATCATGGACCTAAGAAACAAGCATATAGGGAATCTCCAAACTCTGGATCCTACACATTTTGGTTTTGTGAAAGGTAGATCATGCCTGCTCATCTTGGTTGACTTCTTTGAGTCAGTCACCAGAACTGTGGATGAAGTCAAGGTGGTTCATACAGCCTACCTTGATCTGGCCAAGGCCTTTGATAACATTCCCCACTCATGAATCATAGAAAAACTCACTAAGCTAGGCATCAACCACTATATCACTAGGTGGGTTGCAAATTGGCTTGCAGATAGAACCCATGTAAAAGTAGCTGACTCCACATCAGGCTGCCGACCAGTCACCAGTGGAGTCCCACAGGGTTCGGTCCTGGGTCCTCTCCTGTTTGGTATCTACTTCTCTGAAGTCCAGGCCAACACGAAGGGACTCTGGCTGACAAAGTTCACAGACAATTGCAAGTTGGTAGCTATTACTAACTACCCAAGTGATGTTGACATCCTACAGAAAGGCCTCAATGACACTGACTGGTGTCAGAACCATTGCCATAAGCTCAATGGCAAAATATGTGTCATCATCGCCCATGGGAAAAACCCAGTTCCCTTGAATTACCACATTGACGGTAGTCCACTGAACACAGAAAGCATTATAAGAGATCTGGGAACACAGGTAGACAGCAACCTCTCTTTTGACCACCACATTGCCACTGTGGTCAGAAAGTCCTTCTATGTGGTACATCTCATTACTAAGGGTTTTGCATCCAGGAAGAAAGAGGTCATTGTCTCCCCTACTCTTCCCTCATTAGGCCAATCATCGAGTATAATGCCCAATTTCGCATGTACCTCACTAGACACCTGCAACAACTGGAGAGGCCACAAAAGTACCTCACAAAGAGGATCCTAGGCCTTAAACACTTGCCCTATATGGACAGAGTCAAAAAACTCCAACTATTCTCTGTCTCATATCGCCTACTTAGAAACGATCTCTGCTTGACTTACAAAGCCATATCTGACCCAGGTCTGTTAGAAATGCTACATCTAAAGAAATCCCAATCCCTCCACACGATACCCTCCAGAAACCTCAACCTCATTACCACAATCAACAGAACATGCTGGAGTAACAGGTTCATAATCCAGAGACTGCCCATGCTATGGAATAGACTTCCCATACATGTCAAACAGAGCACCTCACTGGCCCTCTTCAAGCGAAATCTTGATGAGTGGATGGGAAATAGAAAATTCACCCCGGTGATCACTCCAGTGGCTCTACTTGACAGAGGCACTAGGAACTAAGGTCGGGTGGCATGATTCCAGGGTAATCCTATGGGCTAGGCATGTAAAGGCTCCAGGGCCATGAGCCTAGTACACACCTATGAACCTATGAACCTATAATTGTGCACTGGTAATTATACTGGTATAATTATACCTTCCTTAGCACTGAGTTTAAGGCCATGGCTTTGGTACCATTTATTTAGACAAAGATAGACCTTTTTAAAGAATGATGCTAGTGTCTGCAGGGAGTTGATGATAGCCCTCAGCGTGTAATCATCTATAAAGTCAGCCATAAGCCTTCAGCATTTGCTTACATTTCAGAGAAATAGGTGCCAAAAAGTAGTGGGCCCAATGCAGTGCCCTGGGGACTCCCCTAGTGGCTGGCTTCTTGATGGAGGTGGCCTCACCTGTTTTGACCTCCTGGGTCCTAGCAGTGAGCCAGCTGGCTATCCAGTGGCTGATAAAAGAATTTATGCCTACATTAGTGAACTTCTGTATAATGCCTGAGTGGGATAGTCTTACCTTCATCTAGTGCTTTGCTGACCCTCTCAAAAAAATCCACCAGATTTAATAAGCATGACCTTCCTTTAACAAAGATGAACTGTGATGGATCTGGCATTTGAAGGTTACTTATATCTTCATTTATCATGTCCATGAGGATTCTTTCCATGACCTTCCATATGAGGCTGGTAAGACTTATGGGCCTGTAGTTACCTGGATCAGTGGTTGGACCTCCTTTGTGCAGGGGAATGACTGTAGCCATCTTCCATTCCTTGGGCACAAAACTTGACTGAACGGTCCAGTTGAAAAGTGATTCAAGTTGACCAGAGAAGTCATGTTTCATGCTATTTTTTAAACATCCTGGGATGTTACTAGGGCCCATTAATGCAGTGTTTCTGGCCTTGGAATGTGCATTTATGACATGTTTTCTAGTAATGGTTGGGGGATTGTATTATGTAATATTTCCTTTGGACTGTCATGGGGTGGAGTGAAATTTGAGCTGAACCTGTCAGCCAAAAGGTTGGCAATGGCCTCTGTTTTTTTTTTTTTTTTTTTTTTTAATTTCTCCAAACCTTTTGGGTTTCTAATACCATGATGGGAATAGACCCCATTCCAAAGTCAAAGTACGATTAAAGTTCATGAAATTATTATTGTTTCAATCTTTGATGTCAGCCAGAAGTGCTCATCGCAGCACCTGCAATGTGCCCAGTAATGACTCCTTCTGCAATTTGTAAGGGGTTACATGTATTGGTAACATATCTAAATATGGTTGTAGATTTTTTTATAAGACCTGTTGCTCCCACTACTACTATTGGAACTGTTTGGGTATCTTTCTTCCACATTTCTCTCAAACTCTGATATTTTATAACTTTGTGTCTCTCTGTAAGCAAGACACTGTAACCACTAAGTGTGGTAATTTCAATGATCAATGCTACCTTTGTCTTCTTTGCATGGTCCACTATATCTGGTTTTCTAGCATCTATCTTTTGAACTGTTGGTAATGGATGATCCCATGTGATGTATTCTTCATAATTTTCTATGATGCTCTGTGGCTCATGTTTTCAATGTTTTTTTAGCCACTTCAATACATAATGTTTGCACAATCCGCAGTGCAACAGTCTTACCACATTATTATGCCTTTCACTATACAGTCCTTCTGCCATTAGTATATCACAACCAGCAATGAGGTGTGCAACTGTTTCCAATTCTGTTTTACAAAACCTACATTTGTCTGTTTCTCCCACATGTTCAATGGACATTGCAAACCAACATGCACATAGCCCACTATCTTGTGCCATTAATATTAACCTTTCATCTCTTGGTTTGAATTCACCTCTCCTTTACCATTCCTGCATTCATTCCTGATCAACATGAGGTTCTTCCAGAAGTTGTCTATATGCAACTATATTTATGCATTTTCCATATCCTGCCTTCTCAACTGGTGCTTCACCTTGTATTCTTTCTTTTGTTTTTTTGGCACATTCAGTTGCTGCCTGATTTTTATCTACTTGTGGTTTGACTTCCATTCCTGCTTGATGCTGATATGCATCTGCTAGCTTAAGCAGGGATGTCATCTTAGATTTATTCTCCTCATGTTTCAAAACTTTCACTACATTTGGGTCTTGTGAGGTCAGCAGATATGTGTGGAGTCCCACAATTGCAGATCTAGACATGTAATCAATTTAAAGGAGGCCCATCCCTCCTTTGGAATGGGGAATATATATATAATCTTGGTATGCATTGATTTTTATAAATCATTTGGTGAGCATGAAGCATCCTTCTTGTTTTCCTGTCTAATCTATCCAACATGTTTTGGGGCCAGTCAGTCACTCACTCCAAAACTGTAAGTTAGGACAGGAAGAACAAATTGGTTTATAGCTTGGATTTTGTTCCTATATGTCAATGCTATTTTTAGGATTAATTTAAGTCTCCTAAAGTATTCCTTATTAAGTTTTATTCACATTTGTTCATGTTTTATTGTTGATCCTTCAATTCCCAAATATTTATACACTCCCTCTTGCTCACATTCTTTTATATCGCATTCTTGTCTCAAACTGATGTTTTCCTGGAGCTGCAGTTTTCCTGCTTTAAAGGTTGCTTTTGCATATTTATCAAGACCAAATGACATTCTTGTATCATCTGAAAAAGTTTTAATAACTTGCAGTTGTGTTTTCATTTCCTCTTTCTGATGAGCTATACAGTTTTAAATCATCAACAAAGAGATGATGATAAGTATTTACACTTAGTTATTTTCTAGGAGCCAAATTATAGACATGGCCTAACCCATTAAGTAGACAACGTAATGGGTTAAGGGCAAGGCAGAATAGCAACGGTGACAGAGTGTCACCCTGGAATATCCCCCTTTGAATTTGTATCCCTGGATTAATAATTTGTCCTTTATCATGGCTTAATTGCAAAGTGATTTGTCACTGTTTCATGGTCACTGTGATGTAGCTGATCAGTGTAGATTGTATTTTATACATTTTTAAGCACTCTTTTATCCATGAATATGCAATACTATCAAATGCTTTTTTGTAGTCAATCCATGCCATACTTAAATTCTTCCCCTTTTTACAGTTCTCCACTATGACTTTACTCAACAACAAATGATCCTTTGTTCTATGTGGCTTTCTTTTATTGTTTTTTTGTTCTATTGCCATCGCTGAGTTTTCTTCTAAATGACTATAAGCTCTGTCAGCACCAATTCCAGTGTATAGTTTATACGTCGTCAGAAGGCAAGTTATTGGTCTATAATTTTAAGGGTGGCTTGTGGGTTCACTCTTAAGTAGGAGCATTGTTTTTCCTGTTTCATGCCAGATTGGAGTTTGTTTGGGGGTATGAATATAAATACTTCTTACTCATGGCTAAATCTTCATGCAAATATGTTAATACTTTCAACCAGAACTTAGGTACTACATCTGGGCCTGGGGGTTTCCAGTTAGAAGCTTTTCGTAACTTTGTTTCAATCTCTCTGACTATTACTTCATTCCATTTCATATCCTGTACCTTTAAACTTCTTATTCTTTCTTTTACTTCTTCTATCCATTTAGCATCTTTGTTATGTTCCACAGGATCTTCATAGATACTTCTCCAAAATGTATCTATTTTTTTTTGGTGGTCTCGCAATTCCTTTTGCCTTGTTTCCCAATTCTCTATAAAACTGTTTTGGGTCATCACTAAATTGCTTATTTTGTACTTTTCCTTTATATTTATTTAAGTATCTTCTAAGTTTTTCTGCCTGTGTTGAGATTTTTAGTTTGTTATTAGCGATAGTGCATGATAGATCCTGATCTGTTCTAATACTGCCCATTGTTTTTATCATGTCTATCTTTCTAATTTTTTTGCTGATTTGTCCCCTCTTCTGTACTCTTCTAGTAGTGACATTTCTTCTCTTAGTTGCTTTACAGTTTTCTCTATTCGATGCCTCCATGATAGTATTCGAGTTCTCCCCTTCACTACCCTGTATTCTTGTGGTAGAACTTTATCAGTTACTAATTTAGCTGCACAGTAATATATCCTGTTTACTTCTGTTATACCACATGGATCTCTATGGACAGTCCTAATTACTGTGTTCATTTGTTTTATCAAACGTCTTGACTTTTGGGGTTTTATTGACCTTCTGCAGTCTATTTCTTTCATTGATCTTAATATGTCTATCTATCTCAATTAAATCAAGTAACTCTTCTCTTAGCTCCTTTTCTTCCATACTGAAGGTACATCCCTTGTTTTCCATTTCCTGTGGGCACTCTATAGAAAGTTCTATTGCATCTTCCTGTGGCACATTCTCTTCAATTTCATCCTGTCATCCATTGCTCTATCTTATGGAAACTCACTGGCCTATCACTCCTCAACATTAATTGTGTCAGGGTTTCCACAGTTTCCTGTTCCTTCCCTTGCTGTCCAGCTTCAAGCCAGCATTTATACTGGTTTCCTGTGGATAGCTCCAAAATATATTCATATGGCACCTGACCAATGGCTTCCAATTCCACTAGTTCCCCTTAATTTGGAGGTCCATTGCTCTATGCTGTTGTGCTGCTTTCTGAATTGAATTTTCTACACCAAATCCTTCACTTTGGAGGAACTCCATAACATCAGTTTCTATTTCTTTAACTTCTCCATTACTAATCTCCTTTTCTATTTTCCTCTCTGTCTTCTTAATTTTTGTATTGTAAAGTTTTCCATGTCTGGATTCCTTTGCCTATATTTCTCTTCAAATATCCTTGGTGCTGCTCTTTTTGTATTGATTAGTTTTGCTTTCTCCTTTGCATACATATTACATCATATTAAATATTTTTTCCTTTCCCGTTTACATATTTCTTCTTCACGTCTCCTGATCTTCCTGTTTCTCCTTACTTTTAGGACTCGTTCTATCATGTTGTGATGTAACCAGTGTTAGACCTTCTACACCAAATCCTTCACTTCACAGGCACGCCATAACTTCAATTTCTATTCTTTAACTTCTACTTTACTAATCTTCTTTTCTACATTCCCTCTTTGTGATATTATTTTTTATTATGAAAATTTCCATGCTTGGATGCTGTTGCCTGCATTTCTCTTCGAATATCTTTGGGGCTGCCTTCTTTATGTTGATTAATTTGGCTTTCACCTTTGCATAAATATTGCACCATATTAAATATCTTTCTTTCCCATGTCCAGATTTCTTTTTTATACTTTTCAAAAATATTTGTTTTGTTTATACTTTTGCATTTCTTTAGATGCTTCTTTTTCCAAACAGATCAATGTTTCTTGGTCTTTATACTGTTTTTCACAAATATGTTGCATTAATGACCACAAATTTTTATTTGAAGCTTCTGACAGTTTTTCTTGCGGAAGTATTTTTCCTTTCTTCTAGTATCTCTCTTAATCATTTTGTATATCTTGTGTCTGAAAATTCTGGGCTTTTTGCATAATAGTAACAACACATAATTTCTTTTGTTATCCTCAATAGTCCACTTTATCATCTTTATGGCTCTTCTTTGGTTTTTCCCTTTTTTAATTTCTCCAAATCTTTGGGTTCCTAATACCATAACAGGAATAAGTCAAAGTACGATTAATGTTCATGAAATTAGTATTGTTTTAATTTTTGATGTCAGCCAAAAATGTTCTTCGCAGCACCTGCAATGTGCCCAGTAATGACTCCTTCTGCAATTTGTACTGAGTTACATGTATTGGCAACATATCTAAATATGATTGTAGATTCTTTTTAAAAGACCTGTTGCTCCTCCTTCTATTGGAACGATCTGGGTATCTTTCTTCCACATTGCTCTCATTTTTGCCTGCAAATCCTGATATCTTATGACTTTCTTCTTTGGTTCAGTATAGATGATGCCATTTACAATAAGTTCTGTGCATTTTTGTGTATTTTTTCTGAGGATACAGACATAGCCTTAGAAAGCTTTGTGGTTGTCCTTTGCCTGAGAAGCAATTTTTTCTTCAAATTTAGCCTTTGAAGTATTAATTAACCCTGTTAGCTGCCTGTTTAACTTGATCAGAGGGTTTTTAGTATGCATGGCTTTATTTCTCCTATGCTTGGCCACGATTTTTTTTCTTTTGTTGTATAATCATTTGACCATTGGATTCCACCAAGGTGGCTTGTCTTTTTTGTTTGTTTTATTCTTAATACGAGTGGGCACAGTTCAGTCTATAAAGCTATCAGTGTGGCTGTAAGCCAGCTCAGTGTATTCATTGGTGTTTACTGAGTTTGCTAGTGCTTGGAATTTAGCTAAGGTGTTGCTTAGTGGAGAGAGGTTAGCCTCGGAATAGTTCCTAAAGGCTTTTATTTTTGCTGTATCACCGGATTTAAATTTTATTTCAAGTAATACTGCCTTATAGTTATATCTGACAAGCGAAGATATTACATTGGGTGAGGAGCACTGCCCCCCCGTGTTCATGAATACAAGGTCAAGGATGTCTGTAACCCTGGTGGGAAAATGGACCAACTGTTCCAGGATGTTGGTAATAACAAAGTTTAGGAATCCCTGGGCTTGTGCATTAGAAGTGGTGTAGGATTCCCACTCTATAGAGGGGTAGTTGAGATCTCCCATGAATATCATATTGGGTTGAATGGTGAGGGACTCTAGTAGATTGAGGTACATAGTATGGGTTTCCTGGGACATGGAGGGAGACTTATATGTTGCAACAATATGGTATGATACCTCATTTATGGTGTGTTGCACATGTAAGAGTTCCAGTGGGTCATACACTTTAACTAGTCTGGATGTGAGATTAGTCTTACTATAGGCTGACACTCCTCCATCTTTAGTTCCCTCCTGTGCAATAGCTGGTCTAAAGGTGAGAAAAGCATTATAACCTTGCGTTGCTGGGATACTCTCAGCAACTTTAAATCATGTCTACTTTATTATAAACAGTGTGGACTATTTACCTGTTATCCGAGGAATCGATAACCTTTTCAAAAATCCATGTAAGCAGTGTATACTATTTGTCCTATACCCAAGGCCTCAGTAACCCTTTGAATAACCAGGATGAGCAGGACTGCTCTTACTTTTACAAAGATGAACTGATGTGTATTCAAAGATATAAAGTGGCCTATATCATCATTTACTACTTCAGTAATAATAAATTCCCTGGGTTTGCAAATAATACTACTGAGACTAATAGGACTGTAATTCCCAGGGTCAGTAACAGGAGCACCTTTATGCAAGGGCACCACAAATGCCATTCCTCATACCTTGGTGCTATAACCATACTGGTTAGACTCAAGATGAAGAGTTGAGGAGGATTTGTTCTTGGTGGGACTTTATGCCTATCAGCAGTCATCCAGGGATTTTGTCAGAACCCATGGTAGGAGTATTTTAATTTTGAAAAGAGACAACAGACCTAGTTTACATTGATTTGAAGATGGGGGTATGTGTACCCTGTGTCTGCATTACTGGGTTCATGATCACTGTAGGTGAATGGTGCTGTGTTGGCCCATTGTCATAGGTCAGTTGGTTAATGTGATGCCAACAGGTATTCCCTACATCAAGCTGATTTCTATTGCTGTCAGAATTCCACAGCTGAGAGTACTGCCATCAGTACCATGAGTACTGCCATCAGAGCTGTGAGTATTGCCATCAATGCATTAGTACTGCCATCAGTGCCATGAGTAATGCAATCATTGCTGTCAGTACTGCCATCAGTTCCATGAGTACAGCCATCAGTGCGATCAGTACAGCCATCATTGTAGTGAGTACTGCCATGAGTGCCATGATTACTGCCATCAGTGCTGTCAGTACTGCCATCAGTTCTGTCATTACTGCATCAGTTCTGTCATTACTGCCATCAGTGCTGTGAGTACTGTCATCACTTCCGTGAGTAGTTCCATCAGTGCCACGAGTACTGTCATCAGTGTCATGAGTGCTGCCATCAGTGCTGTCAGTACTGCCATCAGTGCCATGAGTACTGCCATCAGTACCATGAGTACTGCCATCAGTGCCATGAGTACTGCCATCAGTACCATGAGTATTGCCATCAGTGCCATGAGTAATGCCATCATTGCTGTCAGTACTACCATCAGTGCCATAAGTACTGCCATCAGTGCCATGAGTACTACCATAAGTGCTGTCAGTACTGCCATCAGTGCCATGAGTAATGCCATCAGTGCTGTGAGTACTGCCATCAATGCATTAGTGCTACCATCAGTGCCATGAGTAATGCAATCATTGCTGTCAGTAATGCCATCAGTTCCATGAGAACAGCCATCAGTGCAATCAGTACAGCCATCATTGTAGTGAGTACTGCCATCAGTGCCATGATTACTGCCATTAGTGCAGTCAGTAATGCCATCACTGCCATGAGAACAGCCATCAGTGCTGTCAGTACTGCCATCAGTTCTGTCATTACTGCCGTCAGTGCCCTGAGTACTGCCATCAGTGCTGAGTACTGCCATCACTTTCATGAGTAGTTCCATCAGTGCCACAAGTATTGCCATCAGTGTCATGAGTGCTGCCATCAGTGCTGTCAGTACTGCCATCAGTGCCATGAGTACTGCCATCAGTGCCATGAGTACTGTCATCAGTGCCATGAGTACTGCCATCAGTACCATGAGTATTGCCATCAGTGCCATGAGTGATGCCATCATTGCTGTCAGTACTACCATCAGTGCCATAAGTACTGCTATCAGTGCCATGAGTACTACCATCAGTGCTGTGAGTACTGCCATCAATGCATTCCTACTGCCATCAGTGCCATGAGTACTGCTATCACTGCCATGAGTACAGCAATCAGTGCTGTCAATACAACCATCATTGTAGTGAGTACTGCCATCAGTGCCATGAATACTGCTATTAGTACTATCAGGACTGCATTCATTGTGAGTACTGCCATCAGTGCTGTCAGTACTGCCATCAGTGTCATGAGTACTGCTATCAGTGTCATGAGTGTGAGTGCTGTCAATACTGCCATCAGTGCCATGAGTACTGCCATCAGTGCTGTCAGTACTGCCATCACTGCCATGAGTACTACTATCATTGCTGTCAGTACTGCCATCAGTGCCATTTGTACTGCCAATAGTGCTGTCAGTACTGCCATTATTAATGTGAGTACTGCCATCAGCGTCTTGAGTACTGCCATTACTGCTGTCAATACTGCCATCATTGTTGTGAATACTGCCATCAGTGCCATGAATATTGCCATTAGTGTCATGAGTACTTCCATCATTGCTGTCAGTACTGCCATCAGTGCCATGAGTATTGCCTCCAGTGCTATGAGTACTGCCATCAGTGCCATGAGTGCTGCCACCAATGCTGTCAGTACTGCCATCAGTGCCATACGTACTGCCATCAGTGCTATCAGTACAGCCATCATTGTTATGAGTGCTGTCATCAGTGTAATGAATACTGCCATTAGTGCTGTCAGGACTGCCATAATTGTGAATACTGCTATCTTTGCTGTCAGTACTTCCATCAGTGCCATGAATACTTCCATTAGTGCTGTCAGTGCTGCCATTATTATTGTGAGTACTGCAATCAGTGATGTCATTACTGCCATCAGTGCAATGAATACTGCCATCAGTGCCATGAGTACTGCCATCAGTGCTGTCAGTACTGCCATCATTGCTGTGAGTACTGCCATCAGTGCCATGAGTACTATCATTAGTGCTATGAGTACTTCTATCATTGCTGTCAGTACTGCCATTAGTGTCATGAGTTTTGCCATCAGTGCCATGCGTACTTCCATCATTGCTGCCAGTACTGCCATCAGTGCCATGAATATCGCCATCAGTGCCATGAGTACTGCCATCAGTGCTGTCAGTACAGCCATCATTGTTATGAGTACTGCCATCAGTGTCATGAGTACTGCCATTAGTGCTGTCAGGACTGCCATAGTTGTGAGTACTGCCATCATTGCTGTCAGTACTGCCATCGGTGCCATGAGTACTGCCATTAGTGCTGTCAGTACTGCCATTATTATTGTGAGTACTGCATTCAGTGCTGTCAGTACTGCCATCAGTTCTGCCATTACTGCTATCAGACATGATTACTGCCATCAGTGCTGCCATCAGTACTGCCATCAGTGCCATGAGTACTGCCATCATTGCTGTCAGTACTGCAATGAATGCCATGAGTAATGCCATTAGTGCTGTCAGTATTGCCATTATTATTGTGAGTACTGCCATCAGTGATGTCATTACTGCCATCAGTTCTGTCATTACTGCCATCAATGCCATGAGTACTGCCATCAGTGCTGTCAGTACTGCCATCATTATTGTGAGTACTGCCAGAAGTGTCATGAGTACTGCCATCAGTGCTGTCAGTACTGCCATCAATGTGGTGAGTACTGCTGTCAGTTCCATGAGTACTGCCATTAGTGCTGTCAGTACTGCCATTATTGTTGTGAGTACTGCCATCAGTACCATGAGTACTGCCATTACTGCTGTCAGTACTGCCATCATTTGTGAGTACTGCCATCAGTGCCATGAGTACTGCCATCAGTGCTGTGAGTACTGCCATCAGTGCCATGAGTACTGCCATCAGTGCTGTCAGTGCTGCCATCAGTGCCATGAGTACTGCCATCAGTGCTGTCAGTGCTGCCATCATTGTTGTGATTACTGCCATCAATGCCATGAGTACTGCCATTAGTCCTGTCAGTACTGCCATCATTGTTGTGAGTACCGCCAGAAGGGCTGTCAGTATTGCCAGCAGGTCTGCCAGTACTACCATCATTATTGAGAGTACTGCCATCAGTGCCATGAGTACTGCCATCATTGCTGTTAATACTGCCATCAGTGCAATGAGTATTCATATAACTGCCATGTGTACTTCCATCATTGCTGTTAGTACTGCCATCAGTGCCATGAGTATTGCCATCAGTGCCATGAAAACGTCCATAATTTCTGTCAGTAATGCCATCAGTGCCATGAGTATTGCCATCAGTGCCATGAGTACTGCCATCAGTGCTGTCAGTACAGCAATCATTCTTATGAGTACTGCCATCAGTGCTGTCAGTACTGCCATTAGTGCCATGAGTACTGACATCAGTGTCATGACTACTGCCATTAGTACCATGAATACTGCCATCAGTGCTGTGAGTACTGCCATCAATGCATTACTACTGCCATCAGTGCCATGAGTAATACCATCATTGCTGTCAGTACTGCCATCAGTGACATGAGTACACCCATCAGTGTTGTCAGTACAGTCATCATTGTAGTGAGTACTGCCATCAGTGCCTTGAGTACTGCCATTAGTGCTGTCAGTACTGCCAACACTGCCATGAGTACAGCCATAAGTGCTGTCAGTACTGCCATCAATTTTGTCATTACTGCCATCAGTGCCATGAGTACTGCCATCAGTGCTGTGAGTACTGCATTCACTTCCATGAGTACTCCCATCAGTGCCAAGAGTACTACCATCAGTGCTGTCTGTACTGCCATCAGTGCCATGAGTACTTCCATCAGTGCCATGAGTGCTGCCATCATCAGTGCCAGGAGTACTGACATCAGTGCTGTCAGGACTGCCATCAGTGCCATGAGTACTGCCATCACTGCCATGTGTACGGCCATCAGTGCTGTCAGTACAGCCACCACTGTAGTGAGTACTGCCATCAGTGCCATAAGTACTGCCATCAGTGCTCTCAGGACTGCCATCAGTGCCATGAGTACTGCCATCAGTGCCATGAGTACTTCCATCATTGCTGTCAGTACTGCCATCAGTGCCATGAGTACTGCCATCAGTGCCATGAGTACTTCCATCATTGCTGTCAGTACTGCCACCAGTGCCGTGAGTACTGCCATAAGTGCCATGAGTGCTGCCATCAGTGCTATCAGTGCTACCATCAGTGCCATGAGTACTGCCATCAGTGCTGTCAGTACTGCCATCATTGCCATGAGTACTGCTATCATTGCTGTAAGTACTGCCATCAGTGCCATGAGTACTGCCATCAGTGCTGTGAGTACTGCATTCACTTCCATGAGTACTCCCATCAGTGCCAAGAGTACTGCCATCAGTGCTGTCTGTACTGCCATCAGTGCCATGAGTACTTCCATCAGTGCCATGAGTGCTGCCATCATCAGTGCCAGGAGTACTGACATCAGTGCTGTCAGGACTGCCATCAGTGCCATGAGTACTGCCATCACTGCCATGTGTACGGCCATCAGTGCTGTCAGTACAGCCACCACTGTAGTGAGTACTGCCATCAGTGCCATAAGTACTGCCATCAGTGCTCTCAGGACTGCCATCAGTGCCATGAGTACTGCCATCAGTGCCATGAGTACTTCCATCATTGCTGTCAGTACTGCCATCAGTGCCATGAGTACTGCCATCAGTGCCATGAGTACTTCCATCATTGCTGTCAGTACTGCCACCAGTGCCGTGAGTACTGCCATAAGTGCCATGAGTGCTGCCATCAGTGCTATCAGTGCTACCATCAGTGCCATGAGTACTGCCATCAGTGCTGTCAGTACTGCCATCATTGCCATGAGTACTGCTATCATTGCTGTAAGTACTGCCATCATTGCCATGAGAACTGCCATCAGTTCTGTCAGTACTGCCATCAGTGCCATGAGTACTGCCATCAGTGCTGTCAGTGCTGCCATCAGTGCCATGAGTAATGCCATCTGTGCTGGCAGTACTGCCATCATTGCTGTGAGTACTGCCATATATGTTCTCAGTATTTCCAGCAGTTCTGTCAGTACTGCCATCAATGTTGTGAGTCCTGCCATCAGTGCCATGAGTCCTGCCATCAGTGCCATGAGTACTTCCATCAGTGCCATGAGTATTGCATCACTGCTGTGAGTACTGGCATCAGAGCATGACTACTGCTATCATTGCCATGAGTACTTCCTTCATTGCTGTGAGTACTGCCATCCTTGCCATGAGTATTGCCATCAGTGCCATGAGCACTTCCATCATTGTTGTCAGTACTGCCATCAGTGCCATGAGTACTGCCATCATTGCTGTCAGTACAGCCATCTTTGGTATGCGTACTGCCATCAGTGCCATGAGTACTGCCATTATTGCTGTCAGTACTGCTATCATTATTGTGAGTACTGCCATCAGTGCTGTCATTATTGCCATCAGTTCTGTCATTATTGCCATCAGTGCCATGAGTACTGCATCAATGCTGTGAGTACTGCTATCACTGCATCCTTCTTGTGAGTACTGCTATCAGTGCCATGAGTAGTGCCATCAGTGCTGCCGGTATTGCTATCTGTTCTGTCAGTACTGCCATGAGTGCCATGAGTACTGCCATCAGTGCTGTCAGTACTGCCATCATTCCTGTGTGTATTGCCATCAGTGCCCTGAGTACTGCCATCAGTGCTGTCAGTACTGTCATTAGTGCCATGAGTACTACCATCAGTGCTGTGTTTGCTGCCATCAGTGCCATGAGTACTGCCATCAGTGCTGTCAGTACTGTCATTAGTGCCATGAGTACTACCATCAGTGCTGTGAGTACTGACATCAGTGCCATGAGTACTGCCATTAGTGCTGTCAGTATTGCCATCAATGCCATGAGTACTGCCATTAGTGCTGTTAGTACTACCATCATTATTGTAAGTACTGCCATCAGTGCTGTCATCACTGCCATCAGTTCTGTCATTACTGCCATCAGTGACATGAGTACTGCCATCAGTGCTGTGAGTACTGCCATCACTGCCATGAGTACTGCCATCATTGCTGTGAGTACTGCCATCATTGCTGTGAGTACTGCCATCAGTGTCATGAGTAGTGCCATCAGTGCTGTCAGTACTGCCATCATTCCTGTGAGTACTGCCATGAGTGCCATGAGTACTGCCATCAGTGCTGTGAGTGCTGCCATCAGTGCTGTCAGTACTGTCATCAGTACCATGAGTACTGCCATCAGTGATGTGAGTACTGCCATCAGTGCCATGAGTACTGCCATCAGTGCTGTCAGTACTGCTGTCAGTGGCATAAGAACTGTCATCAGTGCTGTCACTACTGCCTTCACTGCTGAGACAGTACTGCCATCAATGTGATGAGTACTGCCATCATTCCCATGAGTACTGCCATCAGTGCTGTTAGTACTGCCATTATTGTTGTGAGTACTGCCATCAGTGCCATGAGTACTGCCATTACTGTTGTCAGTACTGCCATCATTGTTGTGAGTACTGCCATCAGTGCCATGAGTACTGCCATCAGTTCTGTCAGTACTGCCATCAGTTCTGTCAGTACTGCCATCAGTGCCATGAGTACTGCCATCAGTGCTGTCAGTGCTGCCATCAGTGCCATGAGTAATGCCATCTGTGCTGGCAGTACTGCCATCATTGCTGTGAGTACTGCCATATGTGTTCTCAGTATTTCCAGCAGTTCTGTCAGTACTGCCATCAATGTTGTGAGTCCTGCCATCAGTGCCATGAGTCCTGCCATCAGTGCCATGAGTACTTCCATCAGTGCCATGAGTATTGCATCACTGCTGTGAGTACTGGCATCAGAGCATGACTACTGCTATCATTGCCATGAGTACTTCCTTCATTGCTGTGAGTACTGCCATCCTTGCCATGAGTATTGCCATCAGTGCTATGAGCACTTCCATCATTGTTGTCAGTACTGCCATCAGTGCCATGAGTACTGCCATCATTGCTGTCAGTACAGCCATCTTTGGTATGCGTACTGCCATCAGTGCCATGAGTACTGCCATTATTGCTGTCAGTACTGCTATCATTATTGTGAGTACTGCCATCAGTGCTGTCATTATTGCCATCAGTTCTGTCATTATTGCCATCAGTGCCATGAGTACTGCATCAATGCTGTGAGTACTGCTATCACTGCATCCTTCTTGTGAGTACTGCTATCAGTGCCATGAGTAGTGCCATCAGTGCTGTCGGTATTGCTATCTGTTCTGTCAGTACTGCCATGAGTGCCATGAGTACTGCCATCAGTGCTGTCAGTACTGCCATCATTCCTGTGTGTATTGCCATCAGTGCCCTGAGTACTGCCATCAGTGCTGTCAGTACTGTCATTAGTGCCATGAGTACTACCATCAGTGCTGTGTTTGCTGCCATCAGTGCCATGAGTACTGCCATCAGTGCTGTCAGTACTGCCATCAGTGCCATGAGTACTGCCATTAGTGCTGTCAGTACTACCATCATTATTGTAAGTACTGCCATCAGTGCTGTCATTACTGCCATCAGTTCTGTCATTACTGCTATCAGTGAGATGAGTACTGCCATCAGTGCTTTGTGTACTGCCATACAGCCATGAGTACTGCCATCATTGCTGTGAGTACTGCCATCATTGCTGTCAGTACTCCCATCATTGTTGTTAGTATTGCCATCAGTGTCATGAGTAATCCCATCAGTGCTGTCAGTACTGCCATCTGTTCTGTTAGTACTGCTATGAGTGCCATGAATACTGCCATCAGTGCTGTCAGTACTGCCATCATTCCTGTGAGTACTGTCATCAGTGTCCTGAGTACTGCCATCAGTTCCGTGAGTACTGCCATCAGTGCCATGAGTATTGCCATCAGTGCTGTCAGTACTGTCATCAGTATCATGAGTACTGCCATCAGTGATGTGAGTACTGCCATCAGTGCCATGAGTACTGCCATCAGTGCTGCCAGTACTGCCATCATTGTTGTGAGTACTGCCATAAGTGCAATGAATACTGACATCAGTGCTTGTCAGTACTGCCATGAATGCCATGAGTACTGCCATCAGTGCCTTGAGTACTGCTGTCAGTGCCATGAGAACTGTCATCAGTGCTGTCACTACTGCCTTCACTGCTGAGACAGTACTGCCAACATAACTGTGAGGCAGTTCATGACAATAATAATATTGTAACCATTTACAAATGTGTATTCAAAGTGTTCTAAAGTCAGCTGCAGTGTGCTACAAGTCATATTTGGCAATGCACTCATCTAAGCAATCTCTCTCTCTCTCTCTCTATATATATATATATATATATATATATATAGATCTACTTCAAAGCATTGAATTACCATTTCATCAAATCCCACATCATTGAGGCAACATCGTAGAAACTGCAAAAGATTGAACACCTGGAACATGGAAAACTAACCTTGGGAAAACAACCACTATGGAAACATAGCAAAAAAAAAGAAGCAAATCAAACCCACCAATACATCCCCCCAACTAAATATACCATCTCCGAAATTGCATTAAGGTGTGGGAAGTTCACCATGGTGGCCAAGTGGTTCTTTTCCAATGGAAAGTTTTCAGTGTTCCAGGTGTTTGATGTTCTGTAGTTTCGGTGATGTCATCTTGATGATGTAGGATCTGATGAAGTGGTTTTGGTACTTTGAAGTAGACCCATACACACACACACACACACACATATATATATATATATATATATATATATATTAAAGGTAGGGTTGTTGCCTCACAGCTAGATGTTCTCCAGTTCGATTGCCAGCTGGAGTGCCTTCTGTGTGGAGTCTGCATGTCTTCCTTGCATTCGTGTGGGTTTCTTCTGGGTGCTCCAGTTTCCTTCCACATTTTAAAGACATGCATCTAGATTGTTTCTCCCCAGGCCTCTGCTGAAAATTGGCTTTATTCCAAGTTGAACTTTTCCAGTAAACAAATGTTAAATAAATATGTGTGTGTGTGTATATATATATATATATATATATATATATGTGTGTGTGTGTATATATATATATATATATATATATATATATATATATATATATGTGTATATATATATATATATATATATATATATATATATATATATATATATATATATATGTGTGTGTGTGTGTGTGTGTGTATATATATATATATATATATATATATATATATATATATATATATATATATATATATATATATAGATATCGAAACCAAACTGTAAAAAGGTAAAAAGGTCACACAGCTGAACCAATTAGTAAAAACTACAAGAAAAACCTAGCAAAGCTAGAGTTTTCACTGTGTGATACCTTAAACCTTCTGTAACAGAGGCCCATGGGATATATGCAAATGATCCCTTAAGGACATCAAGTGTTTCAACTGTATGACTTCTGAATGTCCATGACTTTTTACTTTTTTCTTTTTAAGACTTTGTGTATACATTCAGGTCAATAAAACCTAACCCAACTAGCTGTGGGTATGCATATTTCGGCCTTCTTATGACCTCGTCAGCACATCATAAGTGGATTGTTTGGCTATAATATAGAAATATAGGGATTTTACACCCAGCCAATGTCCATAACCATTAACGTGTCTGCTTTGCCAGGGATGGTCTTCACCTGTCACCTATAGGCTTTTGGATATTGGCCAAAACATTATCCACCATTATAGTGCCTTTTTGTTGGGCATTGCCAAACAGACAAACCCTTCCAACATAACAAATTCTAATCAGGACAGGCTAAAGGTGTTACTACTCAATGCCAGGAGTCCCAATATGAAACTGCCCTCCCTGGAAGCTCTCCTCACCCTGGAGAATGCTGACCTCTGTCCAGTTACTGAGACATGGCTCAATGTCATGAAAAGCATTCCAGCAGTGCACGGTTGCAATGCTTTTCATACATTCTCACCACCTCTCAACAAGAAAGAGCTAAAGATGGAGTTGCATCTAACTCATAAAGGATAAGCACACCTCAACCCTGGTCAAACAATATAACATGCTTAAGCTACTCCATGTCCAATTAACCATGGGAAAAATCCATTAACATATACTTGCTCGCTACAGGTCCCCCACTATGAACCAAGAAACCCATACATCATACCTGAAATTACTAGAAGCACTCAACATCTAACCCAATACCATAGTCATTAGTAATTTTAACTACCTCGCCATTACTTGGGAGGCATACATGACCACTAAGATGAAAGCCCAAAGATTTATTGACTCTGCAAATTCAAATGCCCTGGAGCAACTAGTATGGACTCCCACTCGAAGAATAAATATCACAGATATGGTACTCACAAATATAGGAGAGTACTGCCCCCACCAGTGTTATGTCCTCACTAGTAAGATCAAATCACAAAGTGGTTTTAAGAACTTCCTTAAGGTAAGTGATCCCCTATTAACAGATGGCATGGCTAGTTTCCAAGCTCCTCCAAATCCAGACAACACAAAAACCTATGCAGAGGCATACACAAAGGGTTTGTATGTCCATATAAACAACTGCAGAAAAACAGCAGTACCAGACCAAAATAAACCCAGGTCAGACCTCAAAAACAAACCACCCTATTGGATCCTTCATATTAATAAACTGTAAAACAAAAGAAAGACAATACTGTCGAGAAGTACAAGGGAATGTGCACAACAGAGAAATAAGTCCCTCATTAGTCTAAACAAGAGAATCACAGAACCAGTCAAGTATCAAATAAACAGGAGAATCACCTGGAAATAAAATCCACTTCAAAACCACAGTAAATCCAATAGACTGAAACCCAACTGCAGAAAGTAACTGCACCAGTCCGATAAAAGTGAATTAAATTTATTTTAAGTTGAATACCACATAAAACTAACTTTTTGTCATGGACAAAGACTTTATCAGGAAAAAAATGACATACAAAAATAATGCTCTTTTTATAATTAACCCTAAATTACTGACAAATAATTAAGCATTTAATAAGTTATACCATAGGTGCTGCTCTTAAAGGTATATTCCAATGTACCCAAATGTAGATCTTCCTGGATTAAATAACCACCATAAGTTATATAACAGATTTAAACCACATAAAAACTTATAAAACATGTGAACCACTTAAAATCTTTTAAAAACTTGTTTTAAATCCTCTAATATTTCACAAGTGAAACTTAACTGACTACTTTTGTATTTCTGTTTTTTTTCTGATGAAGTCTTTGTCTATGAAGAAAAGCTAATTTTACATTGTATTCAGCTTAAAATAAATTTAATTTGCTTTTATTGGACTGGTGCAGTACTTTTTTGGAGTTTGCTTTCACTCTACTGGATTTACTAATCAAGTATCTGAAAGCAGACTTTGAGGTAGAAATAGCCTCCAAAGCTAAGGAAAACCATAAGGCATTTTTCAGTTATGTCTACAGTCTTAACAACAACACCAACATTCAGAATTAATTGTGAATGGCATTACCTTTATTCAGCCAGAAGGCATAGCAAATCTGCTGGCCAACAAGTTCAGCTGAAATTTCACCTCACCATTAACCCCAGTTCTCCACAAAAAAATACTCTCCAATACTGCCCCACCCATTATCACAAAAGAGCAGGTTGCCACTGCACTCTCTAAAGCCAAAAATACTTCTTCAGTAGGGCCTGACAATATTCCAGGTTGCCTCTTAAACGGTTTAAAGCAAGACTTATTAGGTCCATTAGGATCTCTGTTTAACCACAGCCTCTGACCTGGTTTTGTCCTGACAAAGTGGAGGACAGCAACAGTCATCATTTTGCATAAAGAGGGACCATCTATTGACCCACAAAATTACAGAACCAGAAGTTTGACTAGTCGTGTATGTAAGGCCATGGAAAGAATAATCATGGACCTGACAAATAATGACATAGGAGACTTCCAAACACTGGACCCAACCCAATTTGGCTTTGTCAAAGGCAGGTCGTGTGTACTGAACCTCGTGGATTTCTTTGAAAAAGTCACTAAGGCCACGGATGAGAGTAAACCAGTACATACCACCTACCTCAATGTGGTCAAGGCATTTGACAGAAATCCCCACTCAGGTATTATAAATAAACTCACAAATCTAGGCATAAATCCCTATGTCACCAGTTGGATAGCCAGTTGGCTCATGGACACGACATATGTGAATTAAGTGGGTGAATCCAGATCCAGTAAGAGGCCAATTACTAGTGGTGTGCCACATGGTTCAGATCAGGGACCACTGCTGTTTGGAATATATTTCTCTGAAGTCAAGGCAAATGGAAGGCCTCTGGGTGACAAATTTTGCTGACGGCTGCAAGCTGGGGGCAGTCACTGAATCCTGCAACAATGTAGATAACCTTTAGAAAGATCTAGATCAGACAAATGATAGGTACCAAAAACATGGCCTAAAATTAAATGCAAAAAATGCATTATCATACTTTTTGGGAAGTCAAATACCCCTGCAAATTACAACATAAATACCACACCCCTTAGAGTAGATTCAGAGGTGAAAGATCTAGGTACACAGATAGACAATAGCCTGAACTTTGACTGCAATGTGTCCACAGGAGTGAATAAATCCTTCTATGTTGCACAACTTCTAAGTAAAGGCATGGCATCCAGATCCAAGGATATTGTAGTCTCATTGTACTCCACCCTCATTAGACCAATAATTGAGTACAGTGTGCCATTTGGCATATACTTGACTAGGCACTTACAGCAGTTGGAGTAACCACAGAGGTTCATCACATCACAAACAATGGCTCTGCTGGACAGAGGCACAGGGAACCAATTTAAGGGGGTGGTGAAAGCCAACACATTCTGGTTAGGCTTATAGATGCCCTCGGGCAGATAGCCTAGTACTTACCTATGAACCTATGAACAAACAAAATACAGGGTGTAAACAGCATGAACTATGTGGATAGACTAAAAGCTCTATCCATTTACTCTGTCTTCTACCACCTATTAAGGGATGGCCTATGCCTGATGGAGCTGCTATACATCTGTAAGTCAAATAGCATAAGGTTCAGTCATCTAAGAATCTAAACTTAGTCAGTTGCTCAAACTAAACATGCTGGAGTGACAGATATGTGTTTCAGAGATTGCCCCTTCTTTGAGGCAGGCTTCCTATTTATATTAAACAGAGCCCTTCCTGCCCTCTTCAAATGCAGTTTGGATCAATGGATGGGGAATCATAAAGTCACAACTGAGGCAGTCCCTATGTCCCTTATGGACAGGGACAATCTGTAAGATACTATTCAATGCACAGGCAACATCCATGCCATCCTCTTGTCCCTAGGAGCTATAAATTAGGTAAAATCAGTTTATATTGGCTAGGCTTGTAAGAGCCCTTAAGCCATTAACTTTGTAATCTCCTATAAACCTATAAGTGCATTTTATTTATACTACCAGTTGTTACATTCTAGCATTGCTGCTAAAAGGTCAAGATCGGAGAGAACATTGTACAACAAATTTGGAGAAATATGAGATTATAATGTAGCCTCCTAATTATGGGGTCTCAAATTGCTTGCTCATTGGCCCTTGTCTCTTCATCATTAGCTGAACTTTCTTCATGATGAGTATTGGACACCAGTAATGAGTTATGATAAAGGGTTTAGAGCGACTGTCTTTTGTACCCTGGTCCTAAATATAAGATTTAGGATTGACATTAGGTTAACTCTCTCTGGCTTACAATCATACAAATAGTGAATAACAGTCTCCCTCATTATTATATCCTGCCAATAGGCAACTGGCTAACCCAGAACTTTTTGGAGCTTTTAAGATTAAAGAATGAACACACAGTGTTTGTTGTTCATCTTTCAACAATAATTAAAACACATATTGCTTCTCTGTGGAATTCTGTTGAAGAACACTCTGTTGATGGACTCATAAGATTTTATATAAGTTGCACAAAATACATTTTAGTGTATAACTTCATAAAAGATTTCAACAACAAGATGAAAAAAGTGAGGTTTTGTAAATAGCACATACATAATGGCAACAATTTAAGTTTTATTGTTCTTAAATCATCGTACCCATCCTTTTTATTGTTGGTATAATGCTGCTCTCTTGAATGCCTCATCCGTTGGATAATATTTTAAACTGTGGTACCATCTGCCTGAGTTTGTGATAAATCAAGTGGATATAAAAGATCCAATGGTACTTACTGAAAAGAGTAGGAACACTTTATTTAAAACATTACAATAAACAATTTACAATAAAAAAAACTGTGTACCCTTAAGCAATAATCATACAAAATATGCATTACTTCTGACATCATACATATGCAAGCACAAACATAAGAAGAGAAAATTTTTCATTAAAAAAAAATGCATAAAAACTTTTCATCCTCCCTACCTATTTGCTACAACCACTTTTAATACATTCTGAATGTATGTCATATCCCACTTTTATTAAACAAAACTTCTTTCGTTCTTGCTTGCTATGTCTAAAAAATAGTAGCCATACAAAGTTTAATTTTTGCACTCAATGTCAGTTTTATAGTTGTCTGGAAAATATCCCAAAACCACATGATCCATATTCATACCTCCTAAATACTGACATTCCTGCTGCTGTTTAATATGTGTCACCATAACATCTTAACTTTAGGATATAAAAAGAAATATGTTCCATTCTTTCTGGTACATTACAGTCATTACTAATTCTTACTTCATGAACTTTATATTTCATACCACCCTTAACAGGTAATTTTGAATCAGTAATCTCTATATGAAATATTTACCCTCATACCAATGTTTAAATCTTTTTTGTCTATCTTTGATCATAAGTAACATATCATCTTTTACATTTTCCTAAGGATTAATATAAAAATAAGTTAACATCACCTTTTCATACCATAGTTTTATGTTAAGTTTTAAATCGAGTAAATTAATTTTCCATTGTTTTATCTTTTTTCTCCTTTTGTGTTGTATTAGTGCTTAGAAAACATTATCTATATTTTCTTCTCTTTAATGTTTACCATCAAACACTGTCCCCCGGATTCACTATCCTTCCATGCAGGACTAGCTTAGTCCTGCATGGAAGCGGCCGTTTAGGACAGGATGGCAGCGTGCCATGCATAATAATGAAGGTGTGCTGCCTGAGCTCCTAATCATACATGGAGCATGTAAGAGTGCAGTGGGCGTGTCTGCGAGCAGAGCTCTCAGAATATACACGCCCCTGCAATGAAGAACAGCAGAGTAGTAATAAAAGAATGAGCGAGACCGCTTATAGGTTTTCGCATACCCCCAGCAAAACCCCCCCCATGTGTACAAGAGCAATAGTTAAAACAACAAATATAAAGATTTTTTTTTTTTATGAAACAGATTAAATTTAACCATAGGTACATGAGTTTGCCCATCGCTTAGCTAAGGTTAATGCGGCTTAAATGGCACAAGAGAATAAAAAGCAAGATATATGCAAATGAAGCAGTACAGCAATAGTCTATCGGACAGAGCATTTGCCTTATGACCAGTCATTCCCAGTTCGAGTCCCACTCCAGTACATTCCATTTTCCATATCAAATCACTTTATGACCAATATTTTTAGTTGCATAACCTACTAAATAACATATATTTGTGAAATGGAGTACTGCATTAAATGCAGATGTGAGGTGTCATAATGTTGCAAAGTCCACAGATAATCATAAGTGCCCCATATAGTATATGTACACAGGAATCAGGGATACAAATGGAAGGTAAAATATGTAATGAATGATAACTCCATACAGTTTCCAAATGCACCACCTTCCCAAGAACCATTACACATTATTGTCTAAATTAGTGCGGTGGTAAGCGGGTATCATCACTAGTAAGCAAGAGTAAGCATATTTAAGCAATAGTAAGTGGGAGTAAGCATATTTAAGCAGTAGTAATTGAGTTTAAGCCTGTTTGCATGGGGGTAAGCAATGCGCACACAGGTTAAACAATATTGAAGCTAACTCTCTGTAAGCATATTTAACCAGAAGTTAGCATTGCTTACCTTCATGCAAACCTGCTTACAATTGCTTAAAAGTGCCCTAACCACTCTGTATGCACCAGCCGCTGTTTTGGCCAGAAGCAAAATAAACAGACTGTGCAGGTCTTGAACCCAGGATCTTGGACACTATACTCACAGCAGTTAACCACTAAGCCATTACAGCAGTACATAAGATTGAGATATTACCAAACAAATCCTCACTACAGGAAAATCAAACTGAACATATGAAAGGAATCTATATACAGTCTTATGTTGTATAACCTACTACATAACATAAATAAGTGAACTGGAGTACTGCAGTAAGCCCAGATGTGAGGTGTCATTGAAATAATGTGTTGAAATCCCCTAATAAACACAAGGACCTCATACAGTGTATGTACACATGAATCATGGATACCAAAGACATATATAACATGTAATGAATATTAAATCAATGCCAAAAAGTCAATATAATGCAAATTAAATATTAAGCAATGCTAAGCATTGCACAGCTCGGCTTAGTAGGTGTAAGTAATGTGTAGGCTAGCTAACTCAATTTGCCCATTGATATACCCTTTTAAACAATGCCAACCTTAGGTAAGCAGGTTTGCCCATAGCTTAGCCTTTTCAAAACTGTCCAATCATGGCAAAGTGCAGGAAATAGGCCTTATTTAAACCCAACAGGTGGGAATACATTTCATAACTGGTTGTAGCTTCCCCTTGTAGACACTATGTCTGGTATGGGAGAGGGTGTGCATTTTCGGGTGCAGCACTGGGGCATCCAGGAGTCCAGAATCATGGCAGGACTCCTTGTGAAAGACCATGAGCAGAGGCTGCTGCAGGGACAGTACCAGGGTTCCCAATATAAAGCGGAAGCCTGCGACCATCTTGCCCATGACCTCACCAATGCCACTGGCATACCCCGAACTGGTGAGCAGGT